>NC_024314.1:25651585-25654095 GCF_000523025.1 Cynoglossus semilaevis | reverse complement strand
ACACTGTTTTTCTTTTAGCATTCACTCCCCTCCTTCTCCAGCATTTCCCCAGCGTACACTCCTCCTCACCCCCCCTCACCCCCCTCCCCCTCCTCTTCCTCCTCTTCAACACACTGAAACCCACATCCAGCTGACTTCTGGGAGCTGGCACGGCTACCACGCGGCACGGTGCAGAACCCGGCTCAGCCTGACGGGGGCTTCCAGCGAAACGCAGCTGTACAAACAGCTTGTGTGTAAAAATGTGAGCTATGCAGCAGAGCACGGGGGTCCTCGCCGGGTCGCGATGTGGAGAAATATTATTAATAATGATAATAGCTGCAGAGGAAATACCTTAGTCTGAGACGTGACTATTTGCTTGTGTGACAGTGGGAAAGATGACCCTGACCTCGGGCTTAGATCAGACTCGGGATGTCAGTCCTGGAGCTCAGTGAATGACATCTGAAAAGAATCCCAGCGTTTAGTCAAACGGCAACGATTATGATCCTTCTTTTATATTTATATATACTTTAGAACATAAATAGAGAACTTTCTGTCGCCTCTACTGCAGTGCTATTCATCTGTGGAGTCACAACCCGACATGGGGTCATCTGGAATTCAGAATGGGTCGCGTAAATGACTGTTAAAATGGTTATTAAACTTAATAGATCCTGACTGTAGAAATAAAATAAAACTGGCATCAGAAAAATAATAATAATAATAATAAAAATAATAATCTTTCACTTTCTTCACTATAAATCAAGTTTAAAGAAAATGGAGCCCATAAAAATGTCTCAGCTGGAGAATCATGATTGACGGCTGCGATCACATGACTTGCCAAAGTTACAGCTGTCACACGAGGTGTGTTCAGGTACCATGGGAAACTTAAGAATCCCGACCATTGTGGCCATCTGTGTGATTTGTGTTGTACAATTCAGGACAAAAGAAAAAAAAATGAAAAATAATATTTGTCTTTCTTATCTTTCCTCCAATTTGAGCCCCCCTCCCACCCCCCGCCCCCACTCTGAAACACCACCGTGTTATGGTAGCGTTAACTCACTGTAGCTCCAGTATGTGTTGAGTTTTTGAAATCATTTCAAATGAACACAGAAACGTAATTCCTCACTTTGGCATGGAAACCATCAAAGAGCTCTTCAAAGGACGTTAAGAGCGAACAAAGTCGAGGATCTAGCGCCACAATAGGGCGGACACAGTCGATGAGTGACTAAGCCCAGCTCGATGAGTTAGAGCCGTACCGGGATTACCTACATGTGGACCGTAACACTAATAAGTGGCCGTAGACCGCTGCTCAGAGTTCAACAAAGGCCCGATCTGTCTTCCGACCGCTCGGCGCTCCTTTCAAAGAAACGCGGAATTGAGTCGAGTCCTGTGTCGGTGCGCTCCGCGTGGATTATAATAGCTTATCTCACTGGGAGACATGAGCCGATTCTCCTTTCCCTCAAACTCCAAAACAACACTCAGGCCCACTTGAGAGCACTCTGGACTTGGATGAGCTTCGCCTCTGGCACGGAGTCATCGGCACAAGAATCTGGCAGCTTTCCAAAGACAATATTTGTCAGAGTAGCCTTGTTTCAAACCTTCACTGTTTATTACATTCTGCTGCCCGTGTTTTTTGTTTTTTGTTTTTTTTTTTTTTTTTTTTTTTTTTTTTTTCCACCAGAGATGAAGTTTCAGATTCAACCTTTAGATTCTGGTGAAAAGCCCTTCTGTGTTTCTGACTACACTGGAGTTCAAAGTGAATGTTTTCAACCAGGCTCCACAGCTGCGTGGAAGAAAAAAAAAAAAGGTTTTAATCTGCATCATGTGGTTTGAATAGTTTCTGTCAGAGTTCTTTGAGCTTTTACTTTTCACTTTGTCACTGTCAGCGCAGTGCGCTCCATATTTTGAGAACAGTTACGGTAAAAGAGCCACTTTTCACACCCTCAACTGACGAGAGTGAGTGTGGAAATTAAATTTCTAGGTGACAGAAAATTTAGATTTCATCTCTGTTTTACTTTAAAAATCTAATTGAAATTCTGTAAAATATAATGTTACATTTTTTGCCTTTTTTTTACAGAACAAAAAGAACAAATTTAATCTTTTCTTTACTTTTACTAATTTGTTCTGCTGTCTCACTGTTTCCCCCTTTCCTATAGTTTTTTTTCTTAATGTATGGCTGTACATCACCCAGAGTATTTGAAACATTTGTTTTAGATGTCTTTATGAAGAATAAAAAATAAAACAAAAATTGGCAGTGCAAAAACCTATAAATACTAAAAATTGCATAGAAAAAAAAAGTATAATCCCAATATAGAAAGTCATTTTTTGCCATATACATATATATGTATATATATAAAAATGACACTTGTATATACGTATATTTAATGAATTTCTATCTGTATATATACATATATATATACATATATATGTATATATATATGTATATATACAGATAGAAATTCATTTTTTGTCATATATATATACATATATATATATATATATATACATATATATATATATGGAAAAAAATGTCT
>NC_024314.1:25643912-25651404 GCF_000523025.1 Cynoglossus semilaevis | reverse complement strand
ATATATATGTATATATATATATATATATATATATATATATGTATATATATATATATATGACAAAAAATGACTTTCTATCCATTTGGTTATTCAGATTGAGGCCAGACGACCTGTCATCGTTCCACTAACACTGTAGTTTTAATAGGATAATGATAGAATTAATTCTAAGAAAAAAAAAAACAATCCATATTCTCTGAACCCTCGCGTTTCACTCGTCTTTAGTTGAACACATTTTACTGTAAATGTGAAGAAACCGCCTCGTGTCGGTTTGATAAAAAAAAAAAACAAAAAAAAAAAACAAAATGTAACAAGCGGCGAACGAGGGCATGTGGAGAGTCGACGATGTAGATGGGAGTGTGATAGGCAGCTCGGAGCCTCGGTGTTCAGGGCTGTGCACCTGCAGGCTGCAGGCGTACGGCAGAAGTCTGGACCTCACGCCATAACTCTTTAGCAATATTGCAACCCGAAAAAACACATTTCTCGGAAGGATGTGTGTGTGTGTGTGTGTGTGGCTGTGTTGAAACCATTTGATATGGTTGAATGAGTCAATTCAAGCGTCACAGAATTCACCACAGAATTCAATAGAAGCGGTAGTTGGTGGATTTACATACAGTGTCAGTGAAGTGAAAACATGAAAAAAAAAAAAGGGTCATTAAATGATTGAGGTTTTGATTCTGATTAATCGCAGGGTAGTTGTGGATCAGTCTCCAGAATAATCAGGATTAATTATAATCGTTTGTTAATCATCATTAATTTATATAAATCTACATTCTCGGAAATGACCAAAAAAAAAAAACTTGTTTCCTGTTTGTTTGCTGGGACAGAAAGGCAAATAACAGCAGGTACATGTGGGGGCAATAAATCACCTCAGGAGGCAAGTGATTGTATATTAAAAAAAAAAAAAATTAACTAGCTTTTTTTTCACAAGTGCCATGAAAATAAAAAAATATTATTATTATTTTTAGGTCATTGTTTTTAAATTTTTGCAACGTCAAAACTTGAATCATTTCAATTTCCATGTGTGTTAATGTGTGGAGCTTTGGGCGGAGCTGGTGGTTTGGTTTTTTTTTTTTTTTTCGCTCTTTGGAGGGAAGCTTACTGTACAACGTTTGACTCTGAAAACACCTGGCCTGACTGGAAGATCAAAGTGCTTTGCACACATCACCACATCTGACAGTTTGCGCTCGTGTTTGTCTACTCGGTGCCAGCTTCTTCCTCTGAACGGAAACCCTCTGGCATACATTGTTCTAGAATGCTCCTGGAGGTTGGTAACTTCCAACCGCTGCTCTCGACAGCACAGATTTGCGACTGTTCTGTGTAACGTTAATGGGAAGCGAGCGGCGAGGTCTCCTTTGACTGACTTTCCAGCCCGTTGGTGCCAAGAGCCGTTCATTTTGTTGTCAGTGCTGCATTAACGTCGCTGTACGGTGTTTTGACTGTAACTATCCCAGCGTTCACTCCAAATATACACAGCGTTCTTCTTCTTCGGCCGAGCGTATCTTAAAGGCGTAGTTAAGTAATTACTGCAGGTTCTAAAATAAACACATCCGGTGAACAGGCCCAGTTCTGTTAACAGGAGCGGAGGAACCACACGTCCGGCGCTGAGTTAACCCTGGAGATGATTCGCAGAGGAACACGACACACCAACTCCTTCCGAGTGCCGCTCAAGTGTTTTTGTCCCGCAGCTGCATACGTTATATTTCAGCCCACGTTTTCTTGCTTTTACTAGCAATGCCCACAGTTTCACACGCTCACGGTTCGTCACGCAGACTGGCATGAATGGTATGCGACCACAGGGCCGTGATGTGATGCCTCCCTGTTTTGGCCTCGTCCTGTCTGGTGATAAAACATTGATTTGCTGCAGTCGCGTCGGCCTTCGAGTGGCAACACTGTGTGGGTGTGACAACTGGTCAAAACAATGTATCTGTTTAGTTTGTTTCTACTTTGGTCCTTGAAGCTGAGTAATGAAGAGTAGTGGTAAAAGGTATTGATATTGTCCAAACACTTAATTTCCGATACCCATATATATGCAGCTGTTTTGCCCCAAAACTACAGTAAACGCCTCAGGACATTACAATCGATTCCATCATATTTGACGAAACACAGGCATCGCACTATTGGAATTTTCATTACAGATATTACGTAATTATTCTAGCATTGGGCCGATAATATCAGTCGACCAATAATATCGGACTTCCTTAGTGAAATGTTGTCCTTGTCCACTCCGGATCATCATTAAAGAGGTTAGCTTTGATGTGGCCTACATTCTAATTATCTAATCTGGACCAATGTTACTGATGCCCTACTGATATACAGTTTGTGGGTCATGTGACAAGTGTTGCTCTGGGGGCGTCAACAAAACTAGACCACCAAAGGTGTGACAGTAAATGCTGTGAATCCCACATTTATGATGATTAAGATGTTTTTCTTGCAAATTCTCTCTTCCAAAGAGAGAAATTCTCATTCTACTCCAATGAGATTATCGTTCATTTCACTCGACGGCAGAATTTCTTTTCTTTGAACTGGCAATGTAAATCAATCAATTAATCGCAACAAACTTCTAGCGGTGGCAGCTCAGCGATGCTAGCGCTGACCTCAGTACTAGTTTGGCTAACAGGCAATTTACAACCCTTTTACTGAGAATGAAAGGCAGTAAAGTTTGCAAGGTTGAAATCTAATCATCATCTAAGTTTTCTAGCTATCGTTAATGCTCCATCTCCTGGACTTCAGAAAAAGAGAGGGCATTGTCTTTAGCGCATTAGCAGCTAAGCTAGCCAATCAACATCTCTCAGCACTTTTTTGATCTGTTCTGGATGGTTTTATTGCTAATTGCAAAAATACCAAAAGTAAACATCAAACTATTATAAGCAGTATCACTGCATACTTTTAACTACAGTTTACTCTGAGCAATTTGTTTCCGAGGAGCAATCAGTGTTTTTTTTTTTTAAATGTCAGCCCCTTGAAGACGGGTGTAATAACATTTATGATATGTTTTAATATTTCCACTCAACACAGAGTTCCATTGACAGCCTTTGTTTCCTCAGTCTGTTTCCTCTGTAATTTCATTGTCTTGGTATTCAGCCTGGCATCCACTGCACTGCAGCTATCATCGAGGCCGACTACCCCCCCCCCCCGTCTGGCAGCCATCAAATGTATTACAGTAACATCCTGCCCCTTCTTCACAAAGAATGCTTGTTTTGGCAAACGGTCCCATTATGCTCTCCGTTAGCGGCACTGACGCCCGCGGATGCTGCATTAGCTGCTGCCATTTATGACTGTCAAAACAAGGCCGCGGAGGTTACGTGGACAGACACAGAGCAGGATACTTGACACCACTTCTAATTTTTGACTGCCTGAAATTCCAAGCAGATGTAGGTGAACAAAAGTGCAGACAGAAACGAGGGCTTGTTGAAAAGATAATGGTTAATGGGCGTAAAGTGGTGTCACCGCAACTAGTCTAACATATCTAATTCCGGTTGATCACTTGTCCAGATTAACTTCAGAGGTATCGCATACTTAAAAGATACTGTCACAGTTTGCGATGTTTCGAGAGAATTCCCCAGTAATACTTCAGAATTATTGCACCACAGGCTGGGAGGACGGCACTGTCTACTTCCTCCAAGTGTCTCTGGTTGGAGTTTTTAAAAAGAAATGTTTTTTTTGAAATGACTCATCAGTCATTTTAAGTCATGAAGTAAATTATTTTAGGTTAACATACAAGAGTCAGAAAGTTTTAAGACAAAAAACATATTTTGGATTTCTATTCATATATTTTTCAGTTTTGAAAAAGTAAAAAATATGAAAATATTAATTAAATCCAGATGTGAGACACAGGAGTCTTAGAGTTCATTTTAAGGATTCGAGAAAATGAAATAAAATGACATTTTTGTCTAATATTATTCTTTGATGTTTATTTTTGGAATCATGGGCCAGATTTGACAGTTCATCTGGCCAGATTTGGCCTGCGGGCCTCCAGTTGACAATCACTGCCATACATTTATATTCAATCTTTAGAAGACATGTAGGCCCTATATAGCACGTGGTATTTTTTTTCTCACGTCAGATATGGTTTTGCACAAGAAAATAAATTCTCAAAAGTCTTGATTACTTGATTCAAAGAACTTCAAACAGTGTTTTTATTCCATCTGGTCATTTTGACCAGATCCCCTCCCATGTGCCTCAGGTCTCCCTGGCTCCTCTGTAACTTCCCACAGTGGTCGAGCAGAGCAGCCTGAGAAGGTGTGTGTGGTGTGAACTAATCTCTAATTGTGATGGAAATTGCCAGTGGCACCTATTAGCCTCGGTTCACTTTCTCTCCAAATGTCCGACTTCTGATGTGTTTCCTAGAATTTAAAGTAAAATGATTTGTTCTCAGCTACAGGCGGGGCGGCTGATTGGAGGAGAGCTTGATGAAGGACGGATGCGTTTGTTTTAATCTCCCACAACGTTTGTTTCGCGGCACAAAGGAAACCCTCGAGAGCGGCATAATTACAGTGTAATGAGCTGTATCAGGCCCAGTGCAGAGAGAAGAACGTTCCTACCTGTTACCCCGAATGCTCCCACAGCTGCACATCTGCATTTGATGACAATAAAAACACGCATGCCTATTATTTAAACCAGGATTAACTTCTGCCAGCTCAGATTTATTAGATTTATCAGCAAACCAGTTCCAGAAACATCCACGCCAACAGATTTGGGTTCAGAGAAAGGATTAGACATGAAGCCCTGTTGGTATATGAGGTGCCTGCGTTTCTGAAACCAGATTTTCACTGCAGACTTCAGCAGAAGGATGTTCTACCGCCGTGTGTCACACGTGTTTGTGGTTGATTTTAAAATCATCACGTCTCAACGCTGTTGATTTGAGGAAAGTGGCTGCATGGTTGATCAGCAATGTGTGCATAATGTGGTAATATTTAGCCATAAATTCATTAGGGTTTTAGAAATGAATCACTATCAATACACATGTTGTTGCTTTAATACAGTGTTTCTTTATCATATGGCCCGCAGTCCAAATTTGAGTGACCAGCACTACCTAGAAAGCTGCGAAAAACATTTCATGTTGCACTGTCTGCATAGGTTATCAACTCAAACTCAGTTATAATGTAGCGTTTGACCACATGGTGGCAGTAATGCATCAGACGTTTACTTTAAAAAGTTCCAATACACAAAGAAGAAGACTTTGCTAGCTGTAGCGAACAGTATGGAAACATTTTTGAAATGAAAACATTAAGTTTGTACTTGACCTCCAGCCCCCAACACTCGAATTAAATGAATTAAAAATCACCTTTTTTTAAAAATAAAATCATAAATGCTGGTTACTACTGATTGTTATTTATTCGGTCTCAAAACAACACAATATTTTCTCTTTGATGCTCACAATTTTGGAATCCAGTCACAGGCCAGATGGGACAGTTTAGCGGTCCAAATTTGGCCCAAGGGCCACAAGTTGACAGTCGCTGCTATACAGTTGTTAATATTTAATGGTCCCTAGGACTTTGTACTATATAATTTGCACCTCACGGTCAAAAAGGGTTAAGAACCCCTGCCTCTATTACATCTGTCGTTATTTGCACACACTGTGAAAAAAAAGTTTTCCTTTCACTGAAGCACTCCAGGTTTAAAATACCATGTCAAAATCCAGCAGGCTTTTGAGGAGCCTTCAGCTTCAGGTCAGATGCTCAACCGGCGTCAGAGCGGACCAGTATCTTGCAGACTCACCGCACATCGACATCGTCGACATCTGTCTTTGACATGAAGGTGTTGAAAACTGGAACAAGTGTCTGCTTTAAACTGGTAGAACTGAGTAACACTGTGTCCACATCGAAAAACACAAGACACTCCTGTACCCTGATGCCACACAGGAGCACAAGGAGTACGTCACGTCCAGCGGGCCTAATTCATGTGACGTGTCAGCGGTTAAATCTTTGGTGTTAGCGCTAACACAAACATCGCAAGAATCCTCGAGTTCAATACGTTAAGACTGAATTAACATCAAATCTATTCATTAAAAGCCAGGACAGGTGTTGATGTCATTCACAGCTTTGGCATGAGATCAGGCCAAAAGAAAGTCAATGTTTGACTTTAGTTTGGAGTCATTTGGCCTGTCTGCTCTCTTTGCCTCCTCTGCTTCAAATATCACGGTCTTCATGGCCAGGTCAGGATGTGTTATGATTTCTTCTGAGTGGAAACTGACTGGAAGGAGACTTTTCCCCAGAGGCGACGCACTCACTGACCGACAGCCAATATGCATAAAAGGACAAAGTCTGTGTTTGCACAAGTGTTTCACATAGCACCGGTCCCAGACATACTCCTGAGTGGTACTGTATTGGTGACGGACGGTTTTCGGAATCACGGCTTCTTCCTTGTCTAAAGGGTCCAGGCGGATTCCAGAGTCCGTACAGATGGCTGCCTCATTTTTTAAAACTTCAGACGCAGGCACAACCGTGATTCACCTGTGACTTTAAATAACTATCTGCTCTCTCTCTATGACTCAAATTTAAACACTATATACCTCAGGTAAACAATAGAATTATTGTACGTTGGTTGGTCGCCCCATGCTTGTATTTTCTTTTTCTTGTGCCTTCTGCAAGTTTGTGGAACATTTCTGAGTATAAATGATTTTATAGAAATTGACCAGTAGGGGTCAGTAAAGTCACTCAAAGTTTTAAATTGCCCACTAAAAACATTTTTGTATGTGGCAGATTTTTTTTTTTTTTTTAATTTTTGAAACATTTCTATAGTTTTTATTTTCGCACTAGAACCCAGCGATGGCGGCAGCAACTGTGTCGGTTCTTCTGTGATTGTTTTGATTTATAACAACCAATAAAGCTGCAACAGTACATTCAACTACTGGACCGAGGCATTCAAACTGCAGTGAAAGCGACCCCTGCAGGGGAGGCAGTGGAACTACATGTATTAGGCCTAGAACCAGTCGTGCCACCAAAACCAGAACAGTCAAGCGTTGGGATTTACACCTTTTCTATTTATTGCATTTATTTGCATAAATTTGACCGTGTAACCGCTGATTCAGCCACCTGCTCCCAGGTTTATTTGAATCTTCATCACTTGTAAATGCTGCCGAAATGTAAACGGCCATTTTTGCAGGTTGAGTTGTTTACCACTGTTTCTCTCCTCGTGTCCTCAGATTTTTGGGAAAGAGGGCAGAAAACGATGATCCATTGGCTCCGCCGCGTTACGGATCTATACTAATTGATAACATGTGTAGAAGGAGGTAACGTGATACGGAGCTAGCGTACAACCCAAACACAGGCCACCTGCTGCGGTTTTGGAGAGAGCCGAGTTTATCTCCCGCCACAGTGCAGGCCTGTCTGATTCAGACGGTTCACATGAGGACAGTCTGGCCAAAGTCCATAAGTCAATCAATCAGCTTATTCACTCTGAGGTCCAAAGTTGAAACGGTTTGGCGAGACTCCTGCAGGAGTGATGGTTTTCACTTTGCAGGACAGGAGCAAAAAAAAAAAAAAAAAGGGGG
>NC_024314.1:25643401-25643837 GCF_000523025.1 Cynoglossus semilaevis | reverse complement strand
AGACATGAAGAGCTCCAACATGAGGAGGACTTTCTCAGTGGAAATTTTTATTTTTTATTTTCACTATTTGATGATTGTACTGCTTGGCAAAAAAGACGTAGAACCTTTTTTTTCCTTGATGGACAGTCTCTATCTACTGGGACACTTTACGTCCAAGTGTTATTGCTCACAAATTGACTCCAAATGTCATTTTAAACATTTCATTTCACGTCTAATTTTAGTCTCTGTTCAAATACGAGAGCATTTAGACGTTAGACGTTTATGTCACAGGATTTTTTCTCTCTTTTTTTCTGAGAGCATTTAGACGTTAAACGTTTGTGTCACAGGATTTTTTCTCTCTTTTTTTTTTAAATACACATTTCATGTCACAGCGTCCCGCAGCCTCCTGTGGCGAAGCCTGCGCTCTGTCTCCCAGAAGTGACTCTGTTGTCCAGCA
>NC_024314.1:25634302-25635325 GCF_000523025.1 Cynoglossus semilaevis | reverse complement strand
AAAATGAAAACCCGGCTTCCAAGGTACAGTATTTAAAAGGAAAGAGACTTCATGTTGAAGTCATTAATCACTGCACAGACATGAAGAGCTCCAACATGAGGAGGACTTTCTCAGTGGAAATTTTTATTTTTTATTTTCACTATTTGATGATTGTACTGCTTGGCAAAAAAGACGTAGAACCTTTTTTTTCCTTGATGGACAGTCTCTATCTACTGGGACACTTTACGTCCAAGTGTTATTGCTCACAAATTGACTCCAAATGTCATTTTAAACATTTCATTTCACGTCTAATTTTAGTCTCTGTTCAAATACGAGAGCATTTAGACGTTAGACGTTTATGTCACAGGATTTTTTCTCTCTTTTTTTTTTAAATACACATTTCATGTCACAGCGTCCCGCGGCCTCCTGTGGCGAAGCCTGCGCTCTGTCTCCCAGACGTGACTCTGTTGTCCAGAGACACAGGCGAGAAGCTGCAGCCCTCGTCCACACAGGCAACTGTGCTTGTCACTCCTGGAACACGGCACAGTCAGCGGTTTGGACGCAGCACAGATAAGATAACTCGCAGCCCAGACACTTCCCCTTTTCCCACATTTGTCAAAATGTGGCTGGGCTACCTCGTGTGAACTGTGCGTACAGTACAGTGTGTACAGTAGGCCTGGAGGCCTGCCATCTGTAAGAACTGCAGTACTGTGTCAGGGTCTGTGCCAAAAATATATACTCCAACCCAGCAAAGTCACATAAAGGATCAAGATAAACTTTTAGTGTGTTGAAAACAGTCTACTCTTTAACATTGCAAATATTTATCAATATTTCTCTGAAGGTCATTGGAGGAAGTATTACATTACTCGGGATGCAGTATTTGATACCAGTGTACTTTGAACTGATATAGTATTTAGAGCAACACAACATGCAATAAACTTCTTCTACCTTTGGTTATACATCATTTTGACTACAGAAAAGTCAAAGTAACGGAACATGTACTGTCCTGTACTGTCCTGTACTGTACTGTACTGTACTGTACTG
>NC_024314.1:25586351-25634261 GCF_000523025.1 Cynoglossus semilaevis | reverse complement strand
CTGTACTGTACTGTACTGTACTGTACTGAACAGTTGCCAGAGATGGACAGGGGAAATAAAATACAGCCCTGGGCTCTGATCCAGATCCTCCCAAAACAATCAGCCCACGGAACCTTAAATCCTCCTGGCACCATCGTGACAATCCTTTCTTTCACCTCATGGTATTAACATTACTTTTTACCATGTATTATAAAAAGCACTTTGCCGTACTTAAAGACTGTCATGACCGCTGCAGCCCGTAAATTAGCCCGATCAGATCCACCTGCTTCCACCGGGTGACGCTGATGATCTGGCAGCGCGTTCATTCCTAAAGACTTCCTTATTTTGTAACTGCCTGTCGCTGCAGTAAAGTGACTTAAACGAAACCTGTTCTCTGATCCTTCTTTGTCTGTTGCACTCAGATCCAAGCCTGTTAAACCTGACAACAACAAAGTATCTGTAATGGAATATATAATGGGAAATCCTATAGCCTAAGATTTCTCACAGTTTACTTGCCAAGTTTGAAACCTGTTCCTGTTTAGTTGAACATAACACTGATAGACTTGCAGGAATTTAAGAAAACACAAATCTTAGACTCCTTAGAGATGGTCAGTAGAATCAGACTTACAACTTTAGATCCAGCTACAAAAGTTCTCGTCACGTATCCTCCTGAGACTCGAACTTTCGCTTGGTGTGCTTTTCTTATTTTTCCTAGCTATCTGGGATTAGCAGGACCGAAAACAAAATATAAACTGTTGTTTTTAAACCTTACACATTTTTTTGTATTTTTCTATTATTGCTAAAATTTGTCAGATACTTGCGATATATGAAACAAGAGACAAAATTCCACGTCAATTTTTACCTGGCCCATGTTTCCGTCTGGACTGGCTAAGGAAAACTCTGTCTTAAATTCCCGCCATTTTGTTTTCAATCAAGGCGTTGTCTCCATATGAGGCCAAAGGGTCAACATTTTCAAACGTGGTCATGAGGATTGCAGGGTGTCAAGAGCGTGTCAGTGTTGCCACACAAGTGTTGTCTGCACTTGAGTTGACGTTGAACGTGTTCTTCCGGCGGTCACTCATTCTGTGGCTTTCCAGAACGTGCGGACGTTTCGTTCCACCCAGTGAAGAATCACGCTTTTTCCACATAACATATACAGTACCTCAGTGATGATGCATCCCAGCAGGGAGGGGTACGAGGGTGGAGAGACATGGAATATATTTGTTTGACGTATAGTTTGACGTGTCAGCGACTGAAGCCTTGATGACTATGACCCTCAGAGATGTAGGTTACACCAGTGATTCCCAACCACTGTGCCGTGGCCCACTAGTGTGCCGTGAGAGATCATTAGGTGTGCTGTGGAAAATATTCAATTTCAATGAATTGGTCTGAAAACTATTATTTATTTATGCATATAATCTTTCTTTGCAGCAGATGGCTATGAAAACTAAAAAAAAAACCATAATCAAAGCTGTTGAAGAAGATCTTTGTGAGTGTCTTTCTTCAATTCCTGCCAGTATATCAGTGTTGTTTTCAACTAAACAGGAATGCATTTTTAGTACCTTTAAACTAGAAGATTATTATATTTCATTACATATACTTTTTGTGAGATTTTTGTTTGCTGGTTTGCCGTGGGTTTTTCCTGATGATATATATGTACTGCGGCTCAACAAAGGTTGAGAAAAACTGGGTTACACACACACACATATGCACACACACACACAGTTTATATGAGCTGATGCCAATAGTAAACAGTTCCCTGAGGCCGTTAAAGTTCTCTCCAGTAAATACATGTCACAAATATTGGCTGCACACTAACATGTTCATCACTGCCGTAATTACAATCACGCTTGTCTTTTATTGATCGTTAAATGGCTGGAACAAAGTCAGGGTGGAGTCGAGTGCTAGCGCAGATGATTGCAGTGCAGTTTTACGGCCTCCACTGTGTGTTAATGAACAATATTTGGCACATGTAGTTATGAAACATTTAGAAAATTAAAAAAAATTTAAAAAAAAGTTTAAGATTGTTCTGATAACATACCACTGTGGTTTTCTCCAAATGTCCAACGTTTTATTTTTATATTTACTGGACGAGGAACGGTCGTAAATACCGTTGTTGATGTGTGTGTGTGTCACATTTTACAGCTTTTCTTGTCATTCACTCGTGGTAAGAATGTCAACGGAAAGGCAGAGATTTTCCCAGAAACTTTGTTCAAATGTGTGTTTGCTCATTAGCGGTCGGTCGTTTAATGTTGACAAGACAGAGTTTGTCTGGTAGCAAAACATTTGAATTCTATTTGAGCATTTTCATTTGCTGTTTTTACTACAATAATTAAGACACATGAATTAATGACAGACAAAACACGGCTTCGAAATAACCCCCCTTTTTTTGGGCAAATTGAAAAGGATTTTTTTTAACCCAATTTGACAAATATATAATTTTCATATCATATTAGTCATAAAAAATGTAACAAAACATTACACCATTTTTTCACAATGTGACCCTAAATTGTTAAATTGTTAAATTGTTACAATTAGGATACATAGGTCTAGTCGACAGAATCGATTTTCTGATCGCTAAGGTGACGGTAGATGACCCACTATGCCTTAAGATGAAGAAAGAAAGATCCCTTATTTTAAGGGTGTGTTATGGTTTCATATGTACAGTATAATATTTTCAAACTCATTCTCTGCAGTACCTGCTTCTACCACTGTGAGCAGTAATTGGTTTATTGGTGTAGTAATTCCAGAACACTGCTCTGTAGTACGAGGTAATGAGTGATTTATACCAGCCAATAAAGAGCCAGAATGCCACACACGGGTAAATGGTTCAAACTTCACGTGTTACCTTATATGATTGTTTTTGAGCAACGTTCAATATTAAAACCATGTTTCAGATGTAAATCACATCAAACTGCAATAACAGATTTAACACCATCCATAACCTGCAGCAGTGGAAATAACCTCAACGTAACCCTTTTTCCAGAACTTTCCAGACATGTGCTGGTTAAATGACTACAGTACAGAAGCACAAATCACTGTGAACACGGCCCGATGTGGAAAAAAAAACAAAAACAAAACAAAAACAAAATGGCCCTAAATTAAGCAGGAACATGTTTTCTTTTCATATCCTGACGTGATATGTATGACTCTCATTGAAGTTGAGAGCAGCGGGAGACAAAACTCTCTGCTGAAGGAACAGCAGGTTTGGAACAAAAGGGAAATATGAAAGACAGAGCAAAACATAATTTAGGTTTTCCTTAATATCACTGACATATTTCAAAACCACTGTCAGCCAGGATTAGAAGAGGGGAAAAAAAATATTTTTACAAAGTACAAAGTGTCGGTGAAGTTGTGGAGCATTCCGGAACGGCAGTGCGAGGAACTTAAACACGGTCCCTCGGAGATAAGCAGTTTTATTCTCTGCGAATAGGATAAATATGGCGGGTGATGAATGTCTGAACGACAGCTCGAAGACAAAGCTTATTTGTCTGAGCGTACTTCCTCGTAGCAACATCAGTCACAGGCAGCGCCGACAGTTGTCAGGCAATTTTCTCTCTCTCTGCAAATAGCACCGCTCTCTCAACATGTAGTCACCGCCGTGCTCTGCACGTCTGCACATTAGACCTGCTTTAAAAAGAAAAGAAAAAAAAAAGAAACCAGTCAAGGACAACGTGTGACATCACAGGCATCACATCATGAAAAAAATGAATCAGAGATTTGCTGGTTTGTGAGGAATTAAATATGAAGATTACTTGTCTGATAATTATGTAAACTACATATACATATGTGTATAGATGTGTGTATACATACACATATAGAAATACATTACATGTATATGTACATATATACATACACATATATAGAAATACATAACATATATATGTAAGTATATGTATATATATACATACATATATATGCAAATACATAACATGTATGTAAATATATTTGTATGTGTGTGAACATACACATATAGAAATACATTACATGTATATGTATATATACGTATATACATACACGTATATACAAATACATAATATGTATATGTAAAAATATATGTATATGTGTGTGTGTACATACACATACACATATACATTACATGTATATACATACACATATATACAAATACATAACATGTATATGTAAATATATATGTATATATATGTGTGTACATACACATACAAATACATTACATGTATATACATACACATATATACAAATACATAACATGTATATGTAAATATATATGTATATATATGTGTGTACATACACATACAAATACATTACATGTTGTTACGCCCCATATATGTATTATATACATATATCCATACATATATGTGGATATGTAGTGATACATATACACATATACAGTATGTATGTCTTTATATATGATATATATATACATATATACAGTATATATTGGTGTGTGTGTGTGTGTGTGTGTGTGTTTATGCCAGAATATGCGGTCCCTCCCCAGTGTATTAAAGTAACACGTCTCTGCTGGTTGTGGCCGTCTGTGCTCCCCGGGCCACAGATTACAGGGCCTGTCGGCAGACAAGACGATGAGCGCGGGTCACAAGACAGAGCGAAATGTGACAAGTTCATCAGAGAGAGCTGATAGCGGGGATCGTGTGTCTTCAAGCTCCGGCGCTGATATAGAAGAGGATTCGCTGTTATTTCTGTATGTGGCCAGACTGGATGTGTGGGTTTCAGTCTGAAAGGTGTTCCGATCACGTGGAACCACTGAGAACACTAGCTGCGTGGGTGAAGTTTGGTTTTTTATATATATAATGAAAAAAAAAGAGTGCTATTATTTATTCATTTTACACGGTATATCATCGGTGAGTCATCGGGGAGACGGTGGGGCGGGGGGGGGGTAGTGGGTGGGACAGAATACCCTTTGGCTCGTTATATGTTTAATGTATGCCAAAAAAATTCATAAAAATAATTTAAATAAAAGCGAACGATTGTAAATTAAATTAGAAACAGACAAAGACGTGCATTTCTATAACTAATCTAAAACCCAGAAGTAATAATTAGATAAAGTTGCCGACATTCAGAGCTAAATAAAAGCTAGCAAACAAATATCTCCCTGCCAGTGAAATGATCGTAAAGCAGAGGCATATTAGACACGTGTTTGCTGTTGCACTGGTAGCAGAAAGGGCAGTTACTAACTAACTTAGCTGAGTTAGCCAAATGTATTATCATAGCTGAACATAATTGCCAAAGATAAAGTTAGCAAAGAAACTAGGCAACGTTAGCTATAACATTATTTCAAAAAAATTGCTAAAACGTAGCAAATAACACCTTGGTTCAAATGTGTATACCTATATGTTAGCAGAAACAATTAGCTAAAGCTAAAATAATGCTAAATTAGACATATGTGTGCTTCAATAGAACATAGAAGTGAGTAGTGAACACAGGTGCTAAAGATTAGCCAGGGGATAACTGAACTTGAACTAGCTTGAAGTAGCTTAATGCTTAAAATGATAGCTGAAATGCTAAATAGCGGGGTCTGTAGCTTAAACGATTCGTAAAATAATAAATTGGCAAATACAGCTGTCGTAGAAAAAGTCAACAGTGAGTGATTTTATAGTAACGTGTCTGAATGTTTCAGTGTGGGCTCCTGTATTGACCTGTGATTTACAGACGACTGTCAGCGGACGGACCGGGGTCGCAGGACACACACACAGTGACTGGAGCGCACACATTCCAACCACATGAAGAGAGATGAGTCCACACACTGACACGTACAGAGCCGGACCACCCTGTAACCGCTCTGACAACGAATCCCCCCGCGACCCCTGTCTACTGTATGCGCTCACAGGCGTGTGTGGTCGCGTCCTCTTCTCAGGCTCCACGCCGACTCCTGTCCGGGAGCAGCGCAGACGCGGAGTCAGACAATGTAAGGTGAGATTTGTTTGAGAGTGTTGTTTTAAAACACTGACGTGTGACCCTTGAGCAGCTCCTCCGAGCTGAACGAGCGGAGACAAAAGGCGGAGCGACAGAGGGGAGGATTTGAACCCATGTCATCATCAGATGCCATGACTAATGGTAGTGGGGTAACGGTGGTGTGGATAAACTTGGACACATCCAGGCGACTACATGCAGACAGGCCTGACTGACAAACCCTCAGGCCTGGAAACCTCCGTGTGTGGCCTCCACTCTCTGGCCCATCACCCTCTACCCCCCCCCCCCCCCCCGTCTCTCCCTCTCTCTCTCTCTCTCTTTCTCTCTTCTTTTTACTTCTTTCATAATTACAGATTATGGTCATTAAAAAGATTTAAAGTCACAAACCTCAATGGATGGTTCACTCAGAATCTTTTCAGGCTCCAATATCACAGGCCTAAATTTTGTCGCTCACTTAATTTACCAGATTTAAAATTCACATTTAAGTTATTGTAAATTGTACATTTTGACCTGTGTAGTAAAAAAAAAGAAGAAAAGATTCGTAAAACCCTAATGAAACAGATACAAGTCTAAGATAAGATTCGTAAAACCTAATGAAACAGATACAAGTCTAAGATTTAAAAAAAAGTAAAAATTCCAAAATGAAAATAAGATATATTTTTTAATCTCAACATTTCTGAAATAAATTATTGTTAATATTTTCAAATTAATTTGACAGATTGAATAACAAATTGCATTGCAGAAATCCGAGTAAAAAATCACAGAAAAAGGTTAAAAAACAAACATGAAATCTGATTTTAAAGGGTGAATTATGAAGTTATGTTAAAATTTCAGTAAAAGATCTTTAGATAAATCATTCATATATGAATAAAATGAGAATTAAGATAATTATTTAATCCTTAATTCCAGAATAATTTGAATAAAGATCATTCTGTTCCGATAATTTCTTTTTTAACTATGATGGAAAAGTGTTTAGGAAAAGTCAGTGTTGTGATTCAATTCTTAGGATATTCATATAAACTCTATCATTTTGGATTAAAGCCCAGGTTCTTCATTAAAGGCAGAATTTTCAGTGGAGAAAACCATTTGGCTCTAACCCCAGATTTATAATGAGGGAAAAACTTCCAAATTCGTTTACTTGATTTAAACGACTTAATTTTAATTTCACCATTTTTAGTATGACGTCATCCTCCGTCTTTAATGTCACAGTAGAAAATATAAAAAATCATATCGTCTGTAAACGTCTGTTGTTTTTCTACCTGCAGGGAAATGGAAACCCTCCTCTCCACGTTTTCTTTTTTACTTCCTACCACTTTGCTGCCTCGTCTTCCCCCCTAAACCACTTTCCCCTCGCCCCCTCTGCCCCGCCCCCCCCTCTTCTCCTCCTCTGGAAAAAAAAAAGTGGTGGGAAATGATTCAGTTTGCTGGCATGCATGGCAGAGCTGCAGCTGGACGCTGCACCTGCAGCGGAGAAAAACAAGCTGACGGCTGCATGTTTGCTGTGTGTGTGTGTGTGTGTGTGTTTGCTGCACGTGTGCATGCACTTTCTGAGTGTGCAAGGTCAAGGATTTGTTTCTCATCCATCAAACTCAAAGCCTTTTTTTCCCCTAAACTTCCTCCGTGACCTTTTTTTTTTTTAACAACTTTCCTCCTTTTTTACTCATTTATAATTCTGCTCCCACAGAAACCGCTTTCAGACAATTAAAAAAAAAAAAAACCCCAGGCCTCAGACCCAATCATGGCCTCTTGGGTTTCCACGTTAGGGAGAACTCCACAGGAAATGTCAGGTATCATATGTGTGTTGTGACAACATAAATATCAGGGGCAACACTAGGATAATTTGCTCCTGATTGAATGTGGCACCTGGGAGTTACGCTCCAACGGCAACCCAACTTCTTTTCCTGCACACACTCGCATCGCTAACGCAGACGTTTCGTTTTTGGGTTCAAGTTTTTTTGGGTTTTTTTTGTGAGAAAAAGCTAAAGGAGAGAAAAGGAGCAAAACAAAATGATGGAAAATGACATTACACATTTTATTGTGATGGATGTGAAATGGCGCTCGGCCGTCGCACCTCCCTGCCGCCACAGATTACTCTATAAATCACGTAATTAGCAGAGGCAACCGCTGGAGAGGTTGAAATGCGTGTTTGCATGTTTTGAAATGAGGTCACTTCAATTTCTTTTTGCAATTTAATTGCCGGTTGATTTTAATGAGCAACTTGACTTTGATTTCGAATCAGATGAATGTCTATCGCACACGACAGGAGCAGAGATTCTTGACTCAGGACTGGTTTCAAAAAAGAAAACAAAATGCCGTAAAGTGCCGTAATAGCTACCTAAGTCGATGGTTTCACTTTTAATCCAGGTTCACTGCCTGATGAGGTCCATCTGGAGTCACTGTTGTTAAAAAGGTTTATATGTACGCAGATGACACCCTTATTTTGCAGCTCTGCATTTACACACACAAGGTGGTGCTCTCAGCTGCAAGTGTATGGTGGTCAGTGGAATAGTTTTGTAGGTGGTGCTCTCAGCTGTATGGTGGTCAGTGGAATAGTTTTGTTTGATTGTTTTTCTTTAATTCAGACGAAACCATTTTTCATTTGTTGAATTTCCAATTAAAGGTACATTAATTCAGACGAAACCATTTTTCAGTTGTTGAATTTCCAATTAAAGGTACATTACGTAAATCAGACAATACTTTGAAGAGTAAAAAATATTACTTTCTCTTTTACACATCACTCAGTAAAATTTAAATTTGTGTGTATTATATACTTTTGGGCGAGTTGTGGTGAGCTAACGTGGCCTCTAGCGTTTTCGTTTTTCAGTCATTGAAACAAAGCATGTCTCTTCCCTCTCTCTAGTTTTTATGTCGAGTTCAATACTGTGTGGACACTGAAACTTGTTGCTACTTTTGGTCTTTTAAGGTTTGTTATGAAGACTTTTCGTACATTGATTTTGAGTCTATTTTCAGTCTGATCGCTTCATAACTGCAGTTGGTCTGATAATAATTGATGACTGTTTGCTCAAATGAGTTCTTTTTTGGAGGATTGCAGATAAGAGCGCTCTGACTCACTGGCTGCAGATGCGTGACATTTGTGTTCACGGTGGTCAGAATATCCCACACAGAGTGGAAATACAACAGGGCAGGATATGAGCTAAAGGGACTCAACTCCTGCTCACTGGAATTAAACCATAAACCATAATTACGTCCGCACTAACGAGCCAGTTGCGTTGGGCAGGAGCCAGGTGTTTAGCAGGAAACTGTATGTGACATTTTGGGTTTGGTGTTCTCCCGTCTGCACACATACACAAACACGCACCCGGGGCCTCTGAAGCCCTGAGTGAGTTGAGCAAACATTTCTGCCGCCGTCGGTGATCCTCTCTCACCACGTACATCCATCTTCCTGAGACGCCTCCTGTCCCGAACACGGCAGCTTTCCCACCTTGGGAGCCGGATAGGAAGCTGTGGTACGCTTTTCACATTTGTTATCCTGTGACAGGTTCTCCTCACATAAGTGTTGTACGGCAGTGGTTTCCCAATTATTTCAGTCTGATGCAAGACTCACACTAACTCCACCCCCACTCTCCCCCCAGCCAGAGCTGTGGGATGAGCTCAGCAGCTTCACCATAAACAACAACAGTCCTTTTGGAAACTGCATTTTAGCTGATTTTACTTGATGCGTCAATATATGGAGAAAACATATGTTTATGTGTGACATAAATAAATATACGCTAATTCTACAACATTCAGAACCACAAGTAAAAAATGTAGCTTTTCCAAACTAGAGATTGCAAAGAAGAAAAAAAAGAAATTTAACCACAGCGAGTATAATTTCAGTCCCAATACTGCCACCTAGTGGGTCTGTTATCCAGAAGCAAATATTTTTTACCCTAACATTTCCAAAAAAAATTCAAAAATAGAAAACGGTGGCAGAGGGAAGTATCCTTGTACCTTAGCTCAAATGTCATGCATTCAGTAGGGGGCGACTTCCGTCACTGCAAAAATAAAATTATATTTGTGTTTACTCAAACATGATGTCAATTTTTAGAAATGTTTATAATATTTTGTCTGTTTAAAATAGGAAATAATTGATAAATGACTACAAATATGTCCATCTCTTATATTTTTAAAGCATTTTTTCACACATCACTGGTCTGTGCTCTGCTCTGCACCTGTGATCTGTTTTCGTGCTGGCTCAGATGAGTGTTTCTCTACTCTGGCAAAAAAAAAGTGCTTTGTTTCTATGACTCAAAAACTAAAATAGCGAGGCTGCCACCTCCTCTGACACCAGGATGATCAAATAAAACCAAACACACCAGGATAACAGATGAATTTTCTTTTTTTAAATCCTTTTTTTCCCTCTCAGGATTTTAACCTGTAATTTTTATCACAATATTGTAATGCAAAAATATCCTGTAAATCTACAAACTGGGAGGCTTAAAGTTGAATTAACTGAGATGTGTTTTTGAAAATAAACCCTCGAAATTTTTTTATTATATTATTTAATTGTAACTGTTTATTCCTTTGTAATATTTTACATCATTTTGTCTAAAGAAAATTTAAGAGCAGTAAAACAGGCCGCTGGTTAATCCCTGTCAACGAGATCATTTAACCAGAGAAAATCAACCCATAGAAAATTTAAAAGCAGTAAAACAGGCCACTGGTCAATCCCTGTCAGCGAGATCATTTAACCAGAGAAAATCAACTACTGCCCTCTGCTGGATTAAAAAAGACATCGTACCTACAAACGTTCAAGTCAAATAATAGTACATTGACAAAATAAGTAAACTATAAATTACTGTATATTTATATGACAAATATATAAAATAATAATAATAAAAAGGACTTTAAACAGGTTGTTAATCACTGCAGCTTCCATCTGTCAGTCAGTCATTGGAGGACGGTCCCTGGGCTGGTACTGAACTAAAGTCCCTTCTGGGTTTGTTTGTTATTTATTCTCGTGTCATTGCTGGTCAAGAGTCGTGTTGCTTCATTTCTTGGACAGAAATTTCATTTTGTTTCCTGAAAAAAAAAAGACCCAAAGTGTAAAAGACCCAACAATAAATTAATCCTCTATTAATTGTATTTCTATCAGACTCAGATTCTTACCGAGGCCTTTGAGGAACCTGTTCACTCTCCGGTGTTCGTTCTCATGAATGGAGTCCAGATATTCCTGTACCCTGACTTCAAACAGTCCTAGGACCAAAGAAAAGACAGGATCATGATCACAGTATCTGACCTCAGTACTGTATCTGACTGCTACTCCCTCGTGTACCTTTTAAGGTGTACTGGTAGAGCTCCCGCTCCTGAATGAAGCAGCTGAACATCTGGGTCTCCATGAACACCTCCAGGAAGCGGCGGACAGTCTTGGACGGGATGGATTTCCTGAAACGTTCCCACTGGAAGGCGCAGGGCACAGGGGAGGAGGACGAGGACGAGTACCCGTCTTCCCGTTCGCCAGTGATGAAGAGCGGATAATGGCCTACCAGCTCCACGAAAAAACGGACAAAGGCCTCGGACACAACGGTGCTCAGGTGTGCAGAATCTGAAGAAAAGTTACAAGAATGTGAAATGTTTTTTTGTTCAATTCTTTTTTTTTCTTTTGTCCTGTGATGTCATACCAGAAGCTGCGTCTCCTCCTCGCTCATTTGCGAGCTCTTTCCTCCGTTCTAGAACATTCTCCAGTGCTGACTGAAGCTTCAATGGCAGGATGGAGTCCTCGTCATCCAACTACACAGAACAAACAGGTGAAATCCCAGTGTAGAAATGTACAGTCTGAAACACTGCTCAGTCTAACCTACCTGTCTGAGAAACCGACTCTTGCCCAGATCCACAACAAGGACCTAAGAATAACAAAAACGACAGTAATGTAATGCACCTTAATGACGTCACACTTCTGTTTACAGCTGTGAATAATATCCTGTTTTCCTTAATAACTCATATTACTCACCTCCTCCAGGGGCAGTTCAGTGAGCTGGGGCAGAGAGCTGGACAACAGGCCCACAATAAACGGGGTCGGAGTGCAGACGATGTCCAGCATAGCCGAGGGCAACACAGGGATGTAAGTGTGCTGCCATACAAAGGGGTACAAGAGCGCCACCACCGCGTGACAACACTGGGAGAGGGTACTACAAGAAGTAAGAAAATGTATTATTTTTTAACGTAAGGAACACGCAGATTTTTTGTGTTCGACTCCTACGTTTTGTTTATTTGACTACTGTGGATTCATGTGAAAAAAACGGCAATCCAATATGGCCGCCTGTTAGTAAAATACCTGCTCTTTAATTAAAGAAAATTGACTTTGTTTAAAGTTATTAAAAACAATTCACGCTTCTATTTGAGTGTAAGTTTAACTCGAAGTTATTATAGTCTATTATAGTCGTTTTATGCTAAGTACGTCTTGAAACAAGAGTAATATGTAGGATTTATGAAGTATTTTTTCCTGAATATGCAAACACATGCTCGTCCTCAACACATGAGGGCAGTGTACGGTATTGTTGGGTATTCCCAAACGCCACATTTCCAGTAATCCTCATATTTGTATTCCATTTACGTCACTTGACTCGCATTCTTTGTTGTTTTTTTAAGTACGACTACGCTCTCTGATTCCCACTGGTATTTTTAATGTGGAACAAACAAACTGAACTCCGCTCCAGAACAGGAAGCACGGTGTCAGAATATTTCTATGCCACGTTCTTGGAGCAATATAAAAATACTTTTTTTTTATCCCCTTGTGTGTTGTGCCCCATCTATGCAAATAAGTGAAATTTTAAAAAATACAAAAAATAGTTAAGATAAGTCGAGATATGCATCAGTCTGTCTTCTCCCGATATTTTAATGATGGTTGGACAATCCTGCGGAGTAAATGTCTGACCTGAGGTTGTCGGCAGTGAAGATGACTCTTCTCTCCAGCAGCAGAGAACCAAACACTCCAAGAAGGAGGCGCAGACTTAAACACGAGAAGAGACATTCAAAGTCCACATGCTCCAGGCGGGAGTCAGAGGGACGACAGAGCTCCATCACCTACGGAATTAGTTTTTATATCAAAGAAATGAATGAAATAGTTGCTTTAGAGCCATACTGACGTTGAAGCCACCATAAACCTGTTTTGTTTTGTTTTTCTGACTCACCTCAGTGCCTGAACCAGGGAGGAAGGTTTTGACAGTGATAGTTCTGCCTGGTGCTGGAAACTGGGCCTCCATGATGGCTCTCATGAAAGGCTGCACCAAGGCTGGAGACAGAGCTCTGCGTCTCTCCACCTCATCCAACACCTTCAGTTGTGAACATGAACACAAACACAGAAACTTTGAGAACGTATTTATTCCCCCGTTTTTCTTACTGTGAAGTGAAGGGAACGTGACTGGACCTTTGAGAACAGGTTGAAACAGCCAAGATGGCTGACGATACAGTAGACCTCTGGTAGACGTTTGCCTTTCCCACTTGGCTGAAGAGAAGAAAGGAGAGTTCATATCCTTTAGCATTAGCAGGCTAAAAGTAAAAGGAAGGTGAAATTCTTTTTTTTTTAAATTTTGGCCTAGGCCTGAGATTCTTAACCAAAGGGGCACGGCCCAAACTTTGAACGCCAGCACCATCTATAGGGCCACAAGTGACTTTTAGATTATCACCTCAACATGACCAGAGATATGGTATCTATGAGAAGTTACAATGCAGCTCTCAACCACATGGTGGTGGTGGTCAGCTCCAATAAAGAGAGAATGTCTCTACGCTAGCTGTAGCAATAAGTTTGGACAGAAGATTACATTTTGCTATTTGTTAGTGTTAGGTAATGGGTCCCCGGCCACTTTCTACTCTAACATTTGGGCCTCAAGGTCAAAAAGGTTAAGAATCCCTGCTCTAGGGAACATTTCCACACACAATCAAATACATAAGGACGACTGAAAATACACTCAGAGTTGCTGGGACACACACAGAGACTCCTACCGTACACTCAAACACACTTTCCCAGACTCACACACTTCCTCCCAGTCTCTGAGATGGACTGTTTTCCCACAGGCACGTCGACTATTTTGGCAAGTTTATTTATTCAGCCGTCACCGTGGTATTTGTCCACTTCCTGTCCAACATCACCACTCTCACTGTATTTGTTGTGTTCACTTTCATTTACCAGTAAGCGCCGGCAGTATCCGAACCTCCTGCTCCCATCCTCTCCGGTCAGAACAAAGGAGAACATCTCACTGTGAGACACAATCGACCAAGACAGCTGTATTAGAATCATCACAAATGGAAACTGCATTAAAGTGATGTTTTAGTGCCATGGTTAATAACTGTTTCCTTGTCTTTTTACATGGCCTCTAGGTGGAGTATTTACTACTGTTTGCCCCAGAGAATAGGCGTGGACGCTCTCACCTCGGGTAATCGTCCACCGACTCCCAGTCTTTGGCGTCAGGGAAACAAAACTGAGGAATGATCTTCAGCTGATCCTCTGTTTCCTTCATGAACTTGAAGTTCCTCTCCAGCTGTGAACATACAATTCATCATATTTTTTAAAAAACAGTAGCATCAGTACTATTTCACTGCTTCAGTATCAGTATATCAATTTTTTTTAATTATAAAATCATAAATTAGTCTTGAACAGATGTTTTCTTCGAAACCTTGGACGCCAAAAAAACAAACTATACGCAAAAAAATGTAAGATGAGGTTCACAGACCTTTGGCGGGAACTGCTGTGTGACCTGTGGCAGATAGAGGGCGCCATTCTTCGACTTCTGCAGCGAAACTACCAGAAAATACTCAAAGAGCTTGCGCTGATTCCGCTCCTTTTCCAAACAGCCTTTTCTGCTGTCAGTGCCATTAGAGTGAACATGGCTCTGATTTTGCTGGTTCAGTCTGGACTTCACCGCCACAAGGCGGTGACGGTGAGCTAGAAGAGGAGAAGTAGTTCATTATATGTCAACATAAATATAAACAGTCAAACTAATCCATACAGTGGAGGTTAAAAAGGTCACATCTCTACCTCTTCCTCTTTCTTCAATTTCACTCTCAGAGTCGCTGTTGTCATCTGTTGCTATGGAGAAAAAGTTCATTTATCCACCAAAACAAATTTGTATTTACTTTTGTTGGCAGGGGCAGACGTCACAGTACTCACCTCGACCAGAGCTTGTCTCAGCGTAGTGATAGATCCTCCTAAGGTGTTTCTTCCTAACACGACCTTCAAAGATGCTGTTGATTCTCAGCACCATCTGGTGGAGAGAGAACATTCAGAGTCTCTGTGAGTATGATTGTTTTTGTTCTTGGAAAAACTCTCAGGCAGGTGACATGATGGTCTGTTTGGGGGTAAGGTGGGGTACCAAACACACACCGTGGGTATCCTGCGGCAGGTGCGGTTGCAGGGATCCCCTTGCGTCCAGGTGGACGTGTGTTCAGGAGCAGTAGGGGTGCAGGGAGGGCTGAGCTGGGGGGGAGATGCAACGCCCCCTCTGTTGGATCTGTGGGACTGTAGGTAGGTTTTCTGCACATCTGCCTGTTTTAGGCTTTTGCCAGAATTCGTCCTGAAGAAGCCTGGTTTTGAGAACTAAAAACAAAAAAATTATAATAATATATATTTAAATGTACCTCCGACCATAAGTGTTAGTGTGTCGTGTCTTAACCTTGTAGTTGTCAGCCCCAGGGGAGGGGGGCAAAGATGTCTTAACCTTGTCAGCCCCAGGGGAGGGGGGCAAAGACTGCTGGGAGCACTGACTCTCCAACTCTATGTCTTCATATGGGTTCTCTTTGGAAGTATCTACAGAAAGAGCAAATATTTGAAGTATTAATTTAAATAATAAAATAAATCATTTTAAATAATAGAAAAAACTGTCGGTTGGCTTAAAAAGTGAATTAAGATAATTTCAATAAGTTAAAATAATTATCCCTTTTTTTGAAAATGTTGCCACATGACTCACAGAGTAAACAAGCTATAATTTATCTTTAGTGAGACAGTTATAATACTTACAGTACTTACATAAATACTGAAATACTGTAATACAAAATAACCACAAAGTAGTGCATAAACAGCTGATACATACAGGTATACAAGGTTGCAGTTAAAGTCTCGACTCTAGGGTCATAATAACAAATGACTCAAATAATACCAAAATAGTTTACGTCAGTGTTTTTCAATCTTGGGGTCGCAACCCCACATGGGGTCATCTGGAATTCAAATGGGGTCGCCTGAAACCTCTAGTTTTTAAGATTATGATTAAAAACACCACACACCACCTTGTGGTGAAAAGGTTTTTGTAATGAATGATCCAAGAAACAGATCATGTTTGGCCACCAGTAAAGATCACATGATGTCTGACCCAGGATGTCCTCGTAGTGATGTTCCTGTGACAGAGAACGACAGAGGAGCGACTCGATGGACCCTTCGTGGTCTCTGAACTCAAACGACCTCCTGTGAACAGACAGAAAACAATCATCATCTTCTATCTTGGGAGCTCACCACAAACCATCATGTGGCCCAGTCTGGTCGACTCATTACCTGTTGATGTTGACTCTCTCGGGCCTGGTTCTCCTGGAGACCCCAGAAGATCTCGTGGACGTGGATGGCAGAGGCGGCAGGTTCCTCTCTCCTCTGATTGGTCTCAGGTTCGATCCCCTGTGCTCAACGGCAGGATGCTGGAAAGTCCGTTTGGGTTTTGGGACCGGGTTGATGGGCAGCGACCCAGGTTCCGTGTACACGTGTTCTTTCGGATGCTCCTCTTTCTTCCTCTTCTCCACCTGTTTGTCCTTACCAGGAGGGCTGAAGTAGTTCCCCAGCTCTGGGGGAGTTCTCCCACTGTTCTCCCCCATGGCTTCAAGTTTCTTAAAGAGACTGAACACCGCCCTCGTCTCTTGGTTGCTTTTTTCCGCAGCTCTCTTGTCCGTGGTTTTCTTCATTACTCCTACCACCTCCTGCTGCTGCTTAGGCTCCATTGCTGGACCCTGCCCTGAACTTCTGACCTTCTCCACATTCTCTTTATCCAGATCTCTACTGTGTTTTATATTAGAGTCCTTCTCCAGGTGGTTTTTAAAGAGCGAACCGTTCCTGAATGTCTCTTTTGGTTGTTTCCCATTTTCAGCTGGTGAACACGGTCTTGGTTTAACTTTAGAGTCTTTCAGGCCGTTTTTTCTCTTTTCCTTTTCCTCGCTTGACTCTTCCTTGGAGCTGTCGTCTTCCAGCTCAGCAGAAGGATTTCTTGTCCGTTGTTCTGTCCTTTTCAGAGTGCCCTGACCTGCGGAACCTGAAGTCATGGCTGAATGAGAAGGTTCATTTCTCTCCCACAGAGATATTTTGTCCTTTATGTTTCCTCCGTTGGATCTGGACAGCGTGCTGCCCACCAGAGAGCTGCTGTTGTCACTGTAGTGATCATCGAGGTCCTGTCTTCTGTGAGCCATCACCGAGTCTCTGAACAGATTCTCTAATGTGGTAAAAGGAAGCGGTGGTGTAACCTTTCCTTTGTGCTCAGCTCTCTTGTTTACCTCTAGGATGTGGAAACGTCTTCTTTCTCCAGGCGTTTTCTTAAGACTAAACAAGGAGTAAAAATAAAAAGTTAGCATTTGGAAAATTGAACAAAGTTTGAAAAAAACAAAGAAAGAAAGGAAAGAAATTGGTGTAAAGGAATATCTGACAAAATACACAACTACTTTAACACATCATTGTTAATATAATTACATATATCAGTGATTATCAACTGGTGACCAAAATTTTTTTTCTTTTTATCATTTTCGAGGGTCCAGCTCCCAAAATGTCTGTCCACAAAAATTCCGGTCCTTCGACAAATATAGTTGGTGACCCTTGACATACAGTATAATTACTTATAATTACTATCATGAATAACCTATTATGATTAATTTATTTATAAACTATCATGAATCATAATCATAACCTATTATGATTAATTTATTTATAAATCAGTCATATTCTTCCACTTCAATTTCTTAGGGTCCCTTTTCTACATTCAGAAAAACACGTATTTCTTCTTAAACTCTCATTCACTGTCATCTGATGTTGATTTGATGGCGATGTTGATTCTACATCCCATTGTGAAACCATGGCAACATCAACCCTACGTGTACGAAAGCACAGTCTAAAAAATCTCTAAGTAGCTGAATAACAAATTTAAGATCGTTGCACTTTTCCATGGTTCCAAAAAAACAACAACAAAAAAAAACCATAGTTAATGGATGATATTTTTCTCTGGGAAAATCCATCCAGGATAACGTTAATGGATGATATTCTTCTCTGGGAAAATCCATCCAGGATAACCCTACGACCAAACATCTTCTTCTCATCAGCCTCGCTAAATAAACACACGCTTGGACCGCAGCCCATTTTATCAAAGAGTTTTACTGATATAAATAAACCAGAGGAAATGAGAAGACCTGGAGTTGATGATATTTTTATATTTTTTGTATTAATGGACGTGAGGAGTGAGGAGTAACTCAATCCCATGGTTCTCAGGCTCAGCAGGAGTTTTTGTTGTTTTTTTTTTAACTACAGTAATACGATCCCGTTCCTCAGATACCAACCTGTTGACAGTAGAATAAATGCGGTCCTGCTTTGTTTTCGTTCTCCCGGTGGCCTCCATGATCACTGCACACCTGAAGGAGAGGATAGGAAGCAGTTGTCATTCAGACACATGCAGTGTTACTGTATTAATTCCTCAGAGTTTCAACACTAAGATTGCCTTTGACTCACTGTGCGGTGTGATATTAATTCAATACTAGGATTGCCTTTGACTCACTGTGCGGTGTGACTCCAGTTCACAAAAAGTTTCACACACTAAATCTTAAGCTCACTGTGTTTATTCTAGAGTTGATTTGTTAAAAAAAGATATGGAAAGCACCTTGAAGTAGAATAAGTTAAAAAAAGAATTAGGCCGGAAAAGTCAAATGTAACCTTAATAGCTAAGATTTAGCCAAAAGCTAACTCACGTAACATAAAGATTGCCATAAAAGTAACATAGATGTTCTTAGAAAATATAAAGAAATTTAGTAGAAAATGTCTTAAATGTTTATTAAAACCTAAATGCTAGCAAAAAGATATTCGAAAAAGTTCAAAATTTCTGTGAAAAATTGTGGGAAAATACTGCACACATCGTCGACATATACAGTATGTAGATTGACTTATTTATCAGAAAACCTTCAGTAGTTTTGTTAGCAGCCGAGGTCCTGCTACTCGTCACTCGCAGCAACATTTCAACAGCGGTCACTGATTCATTCCCTCTGCTCAACACCACCGCCTGATTCTCACACTGACGACTTTTCCTTTGACCCCGGCAGCAACAAAAAATGCTTCGTACTTCCTGTAGCGACGACCATTTTCACCTCACTGAGGCTAATGTTTTCAAGTTCAGTGCCCTAAAGGAGATTTTCCCAGCTCTGGAAATGGTGTCGTTTGTTAAGACGACATGTTGTCCTGACGACTGTGCCGTTCTTTACAGCCCTCAGAGCGGCAGAACAGCAGATAAGTTTAAGGGAAAATGACATGAAGATGTTGGATTACTGCAGGACGTTCAGAGAAGAACAGCTGCTGTAGCAGATGTGTTCTGTCACCCAAGTCTAAGGGTGATAAATCTCATAATTGCCTCCAAAATGATGAGATCAAAGCAACAGCTTTATTCATTTTAATTAATTTTAGTTGACAGATTAGAACTCAACTATTTTTTTTATCACAGATTGTTGAATTACTTATAAAAGTTGATTATGGTTTCATAAGGATATGGTCACTTTTCCAGTCTCTACCACCATCCGCTGAGTCTACCACAGATTATTTTGGATAAGATATACTGTACTCCACATGGTCACTTTTCCAGTGACCATCCTCCACCTACCACCATCCTCTGAGTCTACCACAGACTATTTTGGATAAGATATACTGTACTCCAAATTACAATGTGACTAGATACATATACCAATTAAAAATATCACACTTTAAACAGAGTTAACAATTCCTACCTCTTGCTGTGGTATGGACTCCATGTGGTCATTGATAACATGGCAGCAATTTTCCAAAGATTCGACCGTTACAGTATCCATTGGACGATTCTCCATGTCCCAAGAGTTAATGTCGGCAAAACAACTGTTTCTGATTCGATCTAAACCTAATCTGAGTTCATCGTCACCACAGACTGCTGAATAAGAAACTGGGTTAATCTCCAGTTTCCATTCTTTCTCTCTCTTCCCTTATACACTATGAACATGACTCTTATGCCCCATGCCTCTCTCTCTCTCTCTCTCTCTCTCTCTCTCTCTCTCTCTCCCTCTCTCTTTCTCTCTCTCTTACCCTCTCTCTGTTCCTTTCTCCCTAACAGTTTAGCTACAGCTTACTGCTCTTTGCAAAAAAATATTGAAAATGTCTATATGGTGTCCACATCATAAATCACAAATATACAATGTACTCAGCAGAAAATGTATAACCTTTACAGCTTTGATTAAGGAAAATGAACGTGGCTCATAATAAATAAAGAACTTCTATATCTTTGGAAACATCATAAAATTAAATATCTAATTATAAAAACAAACTATAGACCGAATATATTCTTAAATATATATATAAAATATATAAATATAAGAAAAACTAAAATAATTAATTTAAATTTATATAGCTACATACATATATATGTATATGCTGTTTTATACAAAGATAAGCAGGATGATGTCAGATAGTCACACTGACCGGAAAAACGTACCTTTATGGAACTGCCCAGTATTGAAGTACAGCACAAGTTAAGTACAGTAGAGTTCCTGTTGCAATGTTGAAATAAAGTATTTTGGCGGTGCATGTTTTAAAGTACTCTTCAGCAGCCAATAGTAAGTTGCTGTACTTGACAAATGTCACAGTGACAGGTGGGAGCCGAGCAGCTGTCCGTCTGCGTGCGTCTCGTGCAGTACCACCCCTGTCCTGCTAGTGTCAGCAGCGCTCCTCTGTTCTCTCCCGCAGCCGCTGACATGCAAAGCTCACATGAAAGGAAAAAGCATCTTTCGCTGAGTGAAGCAAACACGCCCGCTGCTGCACACGGAGTGGCAGCTAACGCAACGGCGCCTCCACGTATACGTAAGAAATACACTCTTTTATTTCGCCACTGATGTGAATTCGATCATATGTTTAGTCTCTGCGTGTTGGTGTTCGTTTTATTGAGTGTTTTTGCTGTAAACCAACCCGGAAGTTGTGGTACAGAACGTTATGTGCAGTGTCTCAGGTAGAGAAGAGCACCGACTAACAAGTCGGATTAATTAGAACCATTTGATTAAAATAGCACTAATTGAATATGTAGCCGAATGCATTGTGCTAGTGGCCTTGCTTTTATAATAAAATGTAACGTGATGTTGTGATAAAGTTGTATATATAATAAAGCAAAGCGACGTCAACAACAGGAACTACCTAAGAAATAAACAAGCTATAAATCTCCATTTTTACCACTTACTCAGTGGAAGATAACGTTCTACCTTCTGTTGAGTTTTTTTTAGTGTAATTAAAGATTATTTTTCAAGAGAAGCTTACTGTTTATTATTGCGTCTTTTCTGATTAGATGCCATTCAAATTGTGTGTTGACACTCAGACGTTGCCCTGTGTCTATAAAGAAAGGGCAAAGTCATGTGTCTGATTGTGACAGTTTTATTTGCGCTTGATTTTTAGGTTCAAGCTTAGATAGATAAGGTTGGCAGACAGGATGGCTTTTCTGGGTGGAGTCAGTGTCTTCTGCAAACTACTGTACAGTCCACTGTACAGTCCACCAGGTTATTGAGCAAAGCTGTTCACTTTCATATGAAGTATCTGTTAAAGTCATAGCAGGTACAGTACGTACAGTACTTGCATTGAAGTACACACAACTTGTCTCTTGTGTGGTTAATTAATTCAACTGCACTTTTCCATTTACACAGCCTTGAGGTATCGGCACTGACACGGATTATTTGTCAACGTTTTGCATCTGTCGTGTCTCAGGGGCCAGTTTTTTGTAGCACAGTAATAACAATTACAATTTTAACATTTTATTTAACGGAACAGAAAAGCATGAGCTAGTTCGCAGTAGCTCAACTGACCAAAGGAGAGGAAAATATCTCCAGGTGGTATCCTGCAACACTGGGCCCATTGATACCAGTTACTTAGAGTACATGGTTCAGTATGTACTAATGCCCTCACTGATATTTCTTCATGTTAGGATTCAAAATATATGCCATGACTGTAAGGCAGTGTTGTATAGTTGGCACTGTGGGTAATCAGGTGACCTGCAGTATGTAGGTGTGAGCTGTGTTAACATAAACCACAGTGAGGGAAAATACTTAGAGTTTTGTTTTCTTCTTATTAATTCCAAACAATGTTCTACAAGTCTAATTCTAATTTAAAAATTAAGACTTTTTGCATAGTTAACACAGCCACTTGGACAGAAAGTGAGCAGAGCTTTTACACTGATAGCATATTTTAAATTGAAAAAACCTGCTTTGTCTCTTGGTTTCCAGTAAACAAGTGTCACAGTTTCTATGGTTCAGTGAATAGTGCTCCACAGAAAAGTGACTTTTTGAGGTGTGAACTCCTCGTCAATACACTGTGACGTTAAACCGAGAAGAGACATTGGCATATTCAGAGCGCAGGCAGGTCTTTCAAGTGTTTCTTGGGTTTTGTTGTTGTTTTATTATAATTGCAAAACAACAAATCACACAGTAGGTCTTCTCCTGTCTTTGTCCCTGATTTTAACGTGTCTCCAAACTGTTGATATTTTTGACAAGACACTGAATTGCAGTGGGAGAACACTGGCCAATCGTGGAGTATCTATTGGCACAAGACTACCACACTTGATACTGACACTGTTTTTTGGCTCAAAGTGATCACCTGAGTTCTCATTGCTGTCTTTGTTCTCCAGGCACAGCTTTGTTGTTGTTCTGGTGATGTGCTTGTTCCGTCTGGACTAGTGGGGACCGTAGCTGCCCTTGTATCCTGTCCTGGTCCTGTTGCTGTTTTTTTATTTTCCTCCCTGACGACCTCATCTGTCCGCTACCTCGTTCCTCATCCTACGCCTCCTCTTCCTCCTCCCTCCTGCCCCTGTGATGCCTTCCCCATGCTGTGGCTGCTTGTCACAGTACACCAATCATCATCTGGTTGCATTTTTCCTCACCTTCTTTAGGTAAAACAGACTTACAACAAAACTATGTGTCTCCACAAATTGTCACAATGTACGGGACTTGAGTATAAAGGGAACATTGGAATGAATTGTATTTTTTTTTTAAAACAATGGAACTCACAAAAAACAGGGAACTACATTTCCAAATGGTATTTTTAAGCTCGAGCTGCTTCGGTAAAACAGAAAAGTTTTTCAGCAGCGTGTGTAAATAACATCTGTATTTACATTGAATTAAAGCAGTGGTAAGTTGATAAGACACTGTAATTATTGGATATACTGTGCACGTCATTCTGCCCGTGTGAGCCACATATTCGTGTTCATCCACTGGTAGTTAATCTGTCCCACGTCTGGACCCAGGTCAGTGCCGTCGCTGTCAGACACTGCTTATCAGCAGCAATGCAAAGCAACGTCTGCAGCAGCCTGTGAGCAGTACAGTAGTGAACTCAGCAGTACAGTAGTGAACTTAGCAGTACAGTAGTAGTGAAGAAAGCCGAGGATTTTATTACTGCTCATTGGTGTGTGTCGTTGACCGAGTTTCTTAATAATTCTCACAGTAAAATCCAATAAACTAATTTATAATCTGGAGTCATTTCATCCAGAAGTAAATATCAATCAAAAGCAGAACTCAGGTTTTTATGTCCTTAGATTTATTCTTTGTGTTGGTATTTCACTAACTGTGATATATTTTACTCCTTTTATTTTTTATTTTTTTACTTGTGCCTGTCTTGTGTTCTGTCTCTACAGCTATGTGTTGCTTCATGCATCGCGCAAGACGTTCAGCAACGTTAAAGTGAGCATCTCAGCCCAGTGGACGCCGTCAGTGCAGAATGGCAGCACATCAGCTCTGTCACCTGACCAGGTGGGAAGAACGGCCTGAAGCACAAAACAAACGGAAAAAGACAACTGCCACAGTTATATACACGCTAAAACGAGTCTGTTTATTAATCCTCTGTTGACTCTTTAGCTTTAAAAAAACTAAAAAAGCCTCTGGGAAAATTAGCCAATGACTAGAGCTTAATTTGGGAACAGTCAAGAACTGGTGTATATATGTATATATATATATATATATATTATATATATATATATATATATAATATATATATATATATATATATACACATATATATAGTTTTATTTATATATATATAGACATATGTCTATGTTTATATATATACATATATGTATGTATATGTGTGTGTATATATATATCTGTGTATATATGTCTGTATATGTATGTATATATATGTCTATATGTATGTGTGTATATATATGTACTGTATGTATGTATGTATATATATGTATGTACATATATCAAGCTGCCATGCCATTTCGCTACCATTTACTTTGTTTTTCCGACCTTTCCAGACATGGGGGGACAATCATCTCTTTGAAGATGAAAAGCAGGCGACTCTCTTCCTGGGAGCCCTGGACTCCATCTTTCTTTTTTCATACGCTGTTGTAAGTCGTTGGTGACATTGGTAGATTGAGTGGAGTTGATCACTGGCAGTTTAATAATATTTCTCTCGTCCACGCAGGGCCTGTATTTGAGCGGTGTGATCGGGGACAGAGTCAATCTGCGCTACATGCTGTGTTTCGGCCTGTGTGGCTCAGCTGTAGTGGTGAGTACAGGTGTAATTGCTATTATTATATAAGAAAGATAAATGGACTTAAACTGAGTTAACATAAAAAACATTAAAAAAACGCGGCGGCTATTTTTCTTTCTTCTTCTCCATTACAGTCAATGTTAGAATTAAGAAGACAGAAAAAATTACACATATTTCTGTACCTACTATATTACTAGGCAGCCATTGATGATGTAATATTTACAAGTAAATGTGTGTCTGTTTGCAGGAGTTTGTCTTTGGCACTCTGACTGAATGGCTCCACATCTACAACATCTACCTGTACTGCGGCCTGTGGGTGTTGAACGGGCTGCTGCAGTCGACTGTGTGGCCCTGCGTGGTGACTGTCATGGCCAACTGGTTCGGAAAGTCGGGGTGTGTGACATTTCTGTGCTCGGGAAACCCGTTTGCGCGTGACTCTGCTTTCAGTAACTAACAAAACAACTCCCTGTTTGCCGACATTTACTTTTGAGCTTTTTCTATCCACACCCAATTTTGGAAGTTCGCACAAAGACGCCCATTTATCACAGCGTCAAATGTCAAAACACAGACGTCATTTAGACTCAGGTTTCCAGAGTCACTGAACTTGAAAAACAAAAATTGTTCTTTGACAAACTCGTGTGTCACCTTATTACATTTTCTTTACATTTAAAACAATTTTCCCAAAAATTTAATAAAAACTTAACACTATAAAATTTTGAAAAAAGAAGACTTGAAACATTATAATGATTTTTTTTTTTTTTTTCCTTTTAGGCGGGGGTTTGTGTTTGGTCTGTGGAGCGCCTGTGCCTCTGTTGGCAACATCCTGGGAGCTTTCTTAGCCTCCAGTGTGCTCAAATATGGATATGAGGTAACAGACACCCACACACAGACATGAATATTTAAATCATAGAACTACTAGAGGAAACATAGCCCCCAGCTTTGTAGACAAATATCCTGTTGCGTGGCCTAAGATGTGCAAATGTCACTGATCAGCAGCTCTCACTGGTCAGCAATTGTCAGTTACCCTGGGTGACCTCCAGGGATAGAAAATAAGCAGTAGTTCTGAGTAAAAATACCTGTAAACCCTCTAAATGTACCATAAATATTCCAATCAGGATGGTCTTAAATACCACTATAAAACACAAAGTTTTATATAACATAATTTTATATAACCTTAAAGTTAGCCAACTTACATAAATTAAGGTTAAAAGTGGCTAAAAGTTGCTCAAGGCGAAACGCTCGGTGGAAACCAAAAAAACAAGTTGATCCACAATTGCTCAGCAACGAATCATGGGAAAAACAGCAAAATTCCACTACAGGCTCGGCCACAGGTACCTGAACGTACAGCTAAGCATTTCTCCCCAAGTGCATATATGTATAGATGTACATGTACTGTATATATTTATATATATTTATGTATATATATTTGTATGAATATTATGTATATACATATATTTTTTTTATTTTGCACCTTCTTATTAACACTGTGTCATGTACAGTACGCCTTCCTGGTGACCTCGGTGGTGCAGTTTTCTGGTGGGATTGTGGTTTTCTTTGGTCTGCTAGCCTCCCCAAAAGAAGTCGGTAAGAACAACAACAACAACAACAACAACAACAACAACAACAACAACAACAACAACAACAACAACAACAACAACAACAACAACAACAACAACAACAACAACAACAACAACAACAACAACAACAACAACAACAACAACAGCAGCAACAACTCTGTGGTGTTGCCCTGTCTGTGTTCTGACCAACATTTAAACCTCCTGCTCAGTTTGTGACACTTCTGTTATTCTGGGTGCCTCTGCTTACGTGTCAGGTTTGAGCATAGAGTTGGAGACTGGACCTGGCCCAGTGGAGACGGACGCAGACAGCCACAGGCCTCTGATGAGCGACGACGAGGAAGAGGTGGAAGTGTTTGACAAACACTGCCAGACCATCCAGCAGGCAGATGAACCGGTGTTTGAATCCCCTCAACCCATCAGCTTCATCCAGGCCTTCTGTCTGCCTGGAGTTCTGCCGGTGAGTCTGAGGCTCCAACACAAAGCCAAAAACAAAATCACAAACTGCAGCCATTTTACCACCAGGGGGGGCCAGGTACCACATCTTTTAACCGTGTCCTCTCTTGTTTCTGTGTGTACTGCAGTATTCTTTGGCGTTCGCATGTCTGAAGCTGGTCAACTACTCCTTCTTCTTCTGGCTTCCTTTCTACCTGAGCAGCAACTACGGCTGGAAGGAGGCGGAGGCCGACCGTCTGTCTGTGTGGTTCGATGTGGGAGGAATCGCCGGTTTGTGGAATCTTTACTTCATAACACAATACAATTTAACACTACAGTCAGTTGCCTGGTTCTGGGAGAAATTGGGAGTCCCAATTTATTTCATTTTTATAGAACTGTATCTGTGAGAACACATGAAACATTCTGATGTTGGAGGTCAGAGTGTTGATATTCTTCAAAAAAAAATTAAGAGAAAGGTCAGCCTCATTGCATAACAGGTTTGAATTTGAACTCTAATTATAAAATAATTTTGTTAAGGATAAACAAGATTAAAGTTCAAATTTTTGAGGCAGAAAAAAATGCATTTCTTCTTTTATTTTCTAAATGAATTCAGATTCTGAACTTTAATCCCACGGACAACAGCTCTGTAAAATACATTTCTATGCGGCCCTGAATAAAAATCCAATTCATTCTAATTTTTAAATACTTAATTTCTTTTTTTATTTCATGTGACTTCACTCTGATGCCGTGTTTGTATTAGCATGACTTGTGCTCACGTGTTCTCTGACTGGCTGTTCCTGTGTGTCAGGTGGAACTGTTCTGGGTCTGATCTCTGACCTCGTAGGAAAAAGAGCTCCGGTGCTGACGGTCAGTCTGGCCTTGGCCATGGGGGCTTTGGTGGGCTACAGCCGTAAGTTCTGGCCAGGTTTATACATGGCATGTGCAAATGTATTTTTTAAAAAATGAGACAAAAATATCTTGACTTCTTGGTCATGTCCGTCTCCCGTCTAAGGGTCTCCTAATGACAAGCTGATCAACAGCGTGCTCCTGGCACTGACGGGTTTCTTCGTGGGCGGTCCGTCCAACATCATCTGCTCTGCTATATCTGCTGACCTGGGCAGACAGGAGGCGCTGAGGGGCAGCCAGGAGGCTCTGGCTACAGTCACTGGAATAGTAGACGGAACTGGGAGCATGGGAGCCGCAGTTGGACAGGTAATGGAGTACTGGGAAGTACTTTACCATATATTTTGTTACAGCTCATCGGATGATTGGATCATGTTGACAGTGAGTCACAGTAACGTGACTAATGTTTGGTTCCGTGTCTCCACCACCTTCTAGTACCTGGTTTCCCTCATTGAGAGTAAGCTGGGCTGGATGACTGTGTTCTACTTCTTTGTCGTCATGGTAAGTGGACTTTACGTTTCTTAGACTGAATTAGTGACAGTTATGACGGGGTGTTCTTTTAGTCGTCACCAGGTACCATTTAATGGTGCTGGGGTAAATAAGAGGGGTGTGTAATTCTGTGTGTATGTTATGACTGTGTTTTAATCCAGACTCCACTTGAGTCTTTAGGGATTATTTTAGCTACATTTTCCATGGTTAAATTTAATTCACTTCAAGGATCATTTTAGTCCAAGTAACTGAAGAAAAATTTACGGTTAGTCTTTAATCGAGTCCCCAAATTTAGTAACTAAGGTCGAAGTCATCAAGGAAAAGTAAGCTCGAGTCCACCTCGGATACCCTGGGTTTGAGTAAGACTTTGAGGCCAATGGTTTCTAGTTTAAGTCCCAGTCAGTAAAGTAAAAATGTAAGCCGAGTCCAAGTCACTGATGTTGAAAATAATATCGAGTCCAAGTCAGGTTCAAGTGATTTAAGTTACAATTGAAATAGAGTCAAAGTCGAGTCTCCCACGTTTCATATCTCAGTCCAAGTCACTGAACTAAACTTTAGGTTGAGTCCAGGTCAGATCTCTGTTTCAGGGATAAGGTTTCTGATTCTAGGACAAGGTGAGTTCATGTCGACTCCCCAGATCTTTGATTCACAGTCTTCAAGAATTGAAAAACCAAACCGAGTTAGAAGTTAGAAAAGGAAACTTTACTTTGAAGACCGGGTTGGAGTTCCAGTACTTTGAGTCTAATATGCAGAAGGAAGATCATAGTTAAGTCAAGGTCCAACCTTCAGATTTCAGTCACAGGTTCTAGTCCTCGTCCAAGTCACAGAAGAGCGCCGAGTCCACCGCCCGACTTCTGAGTGTGAGTAGTAGGTGTTTGACATAATTATGTTATCTGTGCAACAGACAGGGGGCAGCATTCTGTTCATCACTCCATTACTGGTCAGAGAGATACAGGACATGTGGAGGGACAGACGAGTGCGACGACACCAGCTGTGAACCCCTGACCCTGAGGTGACGGACCACGTCATCTCCAGAGAGTGAAAGCGCAGCAGGTCTGCTCACTGCTCAGGAGCAGCTGTGGGTGAGTTGTGGGAAGTTTACTGTCAGTCAGGTCCTTCAGACCCAGAGCTTTACCCACTTTACCCACATCAACTGACGCAGTCTTTGAGCACAGGAATTTTGCGATGTGAATGTGAACATTCACCCGTGACGTGTACAGCCAAAGTCGATGGGAGAAGGTTTAGAGTTTTTAAAGGGAAACTGACTCTTCAAAGTATGCTAATGTACATATTTGGGGGGGTTGAGTGTGCAATATTTTGAATGCACAGGTACTTGAGAGTACAGAGAATGTGAACTGTTGGTCATCTTTGACCTATCGTCAACCTGTGTTATATTTAATTTATTCCGTTCTTTAGATTAATTAGAAATTATTCTTAAATAATGAGGTGTTAGTAACTCACAGTTTAGATGTGATTTTTAGCCTTTTTTTTTTTAATTTCCTAATGGCTGTACAGTTTTATTTGGGAGAGGGAGGGACCTGTTCAGCTTTTTTAAACGCAAAGACTTTGTTTATTCTTGTAGGTTTTTCCACTGTTTAATTTATCATTCCTTTTTTAAAATTTTTTTTTTCTTTTTTTTATGATGAGACTTTATCATGACACGGCCATCTGAATCTCATTGGCTAAAACAGTTCAACCAAAATAACCACAGATAGCTGGGCCAGTGATGCCTTCACTGTCCTAGGACAAAACTGTGTAACAGCACCCTGCAGAGATCTAGATAGTTATATTAGAATTCATGGTTGAGTTATCGTTCAGAGGTGGAGATGCTTCTGTTTAAAACTGAAGACAAAGTCAGTGTAAATATTCTTATGTTACTTTACTCTGGACGGTTGGAGTTTTTTATTTTCTACGAGTTTAAACCTGAGCTGTACTATCTGTACTTCACGCGACAACACTACACACAAAGTAACAATAGGAAAAATGTGTCTTTCCTGAGTTTACATTTTAAGATGTTTTAAGACATTGTTTATTAATTATAATAATTCTGCTTGGATGAAGATGAAAGACTGACATCAAACTGTTCATTTTCCAAACACTGACACAGAGACGTATGAAGTGATGTACGTCAACAGTCTGTTTAACATGAAGGGTACGTTTGAGCCACTATGTCATAATGTGATATATCACAGGTGGAGTTGATGATGCTAATGTAGTTCTTTAGAATGAAGGTTGAGCCTCTGATGTGTCTGAACTATAATGGGATGTAAATCATAATCTGTGGTCAACTCTTACTGTTTATAATCCATGTTTACATCTTTTTAATTTCACAAGGTGACTGTAAATGACATGGTTGTAAATAAAAAAAAGTTCAGAAAACATCTTTGTAATGTTGCACAAAACCTCTAGGTGGTGCTGGGAACCTTTTGAACACTTCTTGATTGCGTTAAAATAACTCGTCTTGGTGAAATGCATTTTCTGTGCAGAAAATGGTTTACTTAAAAAGTTTGTTTTCTATTGAACAGATACAACCACTTAAAGTTTACTTAAAGTTTGTTTTCTATTGAACAGATACAACTTTAACAAAAGAACCTCATATTAATTGTTCAAAAACCAAAATATGTTAATGTTTTTTTATTTTTTGAAAATACAACCATTCCCTCAGCTGCCACAGTGTTCACAATGGTAAAAACTCATCACACACCTGTGTAATTAACATTTTAACAATACAACTTAATGTAAACCAGAGAAGTGTAATGAGCAATAACTGCTCATTTTAAAGAAAAGTGACTCGTTGCCTTTGAGCAGCACTAGAGTAGTATATAAAAAGTCATACTTTGTTCATAGATAAAAACATTTACAAATCTTGAACATTATCATTTTTTTTAATTAACCATATTTAAGAAAATAACGTGTTATAAACCTTTAACCTTTAATAGTACATTTAAAATATTTTCACATTATAGTCAGCTGAGGAAAATGATAAATAAGATAAACACGGTATACATCAAATATTAATAATACGATAAAAAAAAAAGTCTGTTTCATTAACTAGTCAGTCAGTACTGTGGTCAGTCGTACATAGTGAGGTTGGACCACCAGTCCTCTGCTGGGTCTTCCTGTTCGCCTCTACTGCCAAGAAGATGTCTTATGCTCCGGGGGTCTCCTTTTCTTCACCATAAAGAAGTCTGAGGTTTGAAGAAAGACAGAGTCGGAGAAAACAGTTAAGTAACCTGACCTTAAATATGTTGTGGCCAATGGAAACTGTCTTTAAAATCGTGAATTTTTCCAGAATAATCCTCTGACTGACCTGTGATAGCAGACTGTCTGTGTTTCCCTGACTGCCTCAGACTGTAGCTCCCCCTTGGGGCCGGCTTGAGGTTATCAGACCCGGACACACTGGTGGACATCGTAGGAGCCTGGCCTGATGACGTCTTCTTCCCCGGTCCAGATGCCCCTGGTCTCATCAGGTAGCTGTGGTAAAACGCTGGTACATCTTGGCACCGCAGCGCCTCCCACTCGATATTAGAGCCCTCTCCTGGTTTGTCCTTCTGGAAGTCGAAGTTCCAGCGTTTGTTGGCTTCCTCCAGGGCCACGCTCAGCAACCTCTTCAGGTCCTTATCCAACTGCTGGTGGTCCACAGGTCCAAAGAGGTTTCTCCTCAATGGTCCCACCTTCAGGTTCAGCGCTTCGACTCCTCCTGGGTGACATCGTTCTGAGTCAGACGTCGGAGATGATCCTGCCGTCGATGTTGACGTAGAAGCCATCACCAAATATCTATGAACAAAGTCAGGCTGTTAGAAGAAGGTCAGAGTTTTGGATCTGGATCCATCAGAGTTTCACACAGGTGAGAGCTGAGCGAAAATATAAAACACACAGACATGCTTTTAGAGCATGTTTCTGTCCACCTGCTCTGGTGTCTAAGAGTCAAAGGTCAGATGTAAAGGTCAGCAGAGCAAAGACCGGAGCAGGCGATTCCTCATCTGACTCATCCAATTAGAGCAGAGCTGTAGAATTCTGACTGTGCAGTGGGAAATGACGTCGTTGTCATGTGATCTGTGTTATCTCTAAATAGCACTATTTTACACAGAGGTGGGAATTGCTGACTGGCCTCTGTGTGATATCTAGCAGACAAAGATAAAGTACTGAGCAGACAAAATACAGCAGGTATTTTCTTTCTTCTGATAAATACTATTTCTGCATTCACATAGTACAGAACCTAATTTAACCCCTTTAAAAACAATACCACAAAAGTCTTATAGCAACAAATTAATGTACATGGTTATACTTTTCCCCAATAGAGATATTTTGCGTTTTAATAATTTTCTAGGAAGTAAACAAACGGCATTTATCTTCAAGAAACCTCTTTAAATAAAACGTCACAGCCCAACACTTAACAAAAAACCGTCTTAGAACGTTTTGTCATCAACTTTTCAGCAAACGATATAGTACGAAACAAATGTGAAGAAACAACCATAAAAATAAATAAATAGATACAAACGAAATTACGAGGCTAGTTTCGGTCGGTTACCGAATATAAATGTAGAATTGAAAAAAAACGATCGTTAAAGTTTGAATTTGCCCACACAAACAGCACAAACAAACGGCATAAATACAGCGTTTTTCTCGGATAAATTGTAGATTCTTGTTTATGGCTTTATAATAAATACAAATCAATACAAAATGTAGATTCTTGAAAATTGATGGCTTTATAATAAATACAAATCAATATATTTCCGCTTACCGTTAGCGGTTGTGACTCAATTTTAACGCTGCGGTGGACTGCGCTCGGTGGTTCGGTCGGTGAGAGAAGAGGCGTGACCGCGGACTCCGTGGAAGGAAAAGCTGTCACGATGACCGGTTGTGGTGAAAACCTTCTCTCGTGAAAGTGGCGGAGAAAAAGTAAGAGGAAGAAAGCTGGTCCGGTCAAAAAAGTCGTGGCTTTAGTGAGTGACTTTGAAAACCTGCTGCTTTAATGTGTCACAGTGACGTTTCAAAACATCTTCGACGTCACGACTAGGTTTCAAAGTTTACAGGATCGCAGTAGGGACGTTGTGAGAATTACATAAATTAATATTATGTATAATATTCATGTAAAATATTCATAGTGAAATACTTTTACTTTCCCTTCGTGTTCATTTTCTTCGTTTTGGTTTCTGTTCTTTTCTCTTTTTTACGTCATTTGACGATATGGTGCAACATTTCATCGAGTTACTCTTTGATCATTTTAGCACCGATGTTACCAACATGAAACAAATCTGTGGTGTAAATTCTTATTTTATGTAAAAGAAAATTAGCTTTTAGTTGTTCAGCAGTACGTGAATATGACATTTTCATAAACAAAAGCTAAAGCAAATTTTTCAAATCGGTGAAATACCTTGTAATATCGTATCGAACCGCCAGGTGGAAGTGTAAACCACTCAATACTATATATGTAATCTAACGTATCTTTAAACTACATACAAACTGAGTAAAACATCATACAAACAAAGGAAAACAGTCGTATTTTTAGTTTTTGTTTTCTTTAATGATCACTGACATATCCTTATTTTAAACACAATAAATGGACTCAACATTATAAATGGCAACGACCCAACAAACGGAATCTCAACATTTTCTGTCCAAATATTTATATATATAAAAAAAGAATATGGTTTCCATAGAAATACACCTCTTAAATGTTCAAAGATACAATTTGTATTAAATTACACTTTTCATTATTACAAATGTATACAAGGATTATAATACATTCATGCGTATACAAAGTCACAGAAACACTACATTTATCACATAGCTGCAACAGGTGAATTATGAAAGCAAGAGTTTGCTTGGGCACAATGAGACTTCTGTCTACTTGTTTTTCGATATTCTCATTTTACATATAGACTTTCACACGCTCACAGATGCACGCACACTTCCATTCACACGGAGAACAGCTGACTGAAACACAATTAGTTCTGATGACTTTGATTTCAAACTGTGAAATTGCGCGGGTGAGTCGAGCCGTTCAGAAAGCCAACATTGTGCTAGCGTAATTATGAGTGACTGTTTGGAGCTGGGGCTGAGGCTGTTGGTTCAACGAAGGGGCTGTGAGACGTTTGAGGGACAAAAATCTAAGGCATCTCGTCTGGACGGAGATGCCTTAGATTCAGACTTTCGATGGTTCTGAGAAGTGACGTTGGGTCCTTTCCCTCATCCTTCCCTCCACACCTCGTCTTCTCTGCTCTGAAGAAGGGGTGAGAGCCCACCCCCTCACCACAGTTTCCTCTGCACGGAGCAGGGCCTCACTCTGACACACTGACTCTTTTACCTGATGTGAAACTCCACACACAACGGCACGGCCTTCCACAGCTTTGACTTTTACTACTACCACACAGTAGTCACTTCACTCCCCCTCTCTGCAGCGCTCTCTTTTGGACCTGAACCTAAACTACATTAGATTCATAAATGTAGAGTCTATTTTTTGGATTTGCGATATCTGATACAGATTGTCTTAATGAGGTAGTTAAGGAGGAAGTTATGGCTTTTTTTTATTTATTTATTTTTTTTACAAATTCAGATAAAAGTTGCTGTAGTTGGTTGTTGGAGATCTAGAAAGCCTTAGAAATACAAAAATTAATTGTATTTCTTCTCGCTGCCATTGAGTTGAATCTTAGGCGTGATTCTGTTGTGTGCCATAGTCAGTCATGTGTTCTTTCAGCACAAGCACAAAGACATGAATTATATTTCAGCTTCTATCTTAAATTTAAAAAGTGTTAAGTGACGTCATCTACGACTCATCACTGATTACTTCAACAGAAGGCCAAACAGCTGACTCATGTGTTTTAAATTGAAAAAACCCACAGTTTCTCTTTGGTTCAACTGCCTCAGCTGCCACAGTGTTTACAACTGGTGAAAACCAAAAAAAAAAAAAAAAACCACACAAACACTAGGATACATCATTGACACAATGCAAATACGTACAAAAACACACGGCCAGAGAAAATGTGATGCAGCTCAAATGCTCATGGAGACCAGAGTGATGAAAAGCAGAGCCATGTGTTTAGAATTCTTTAAGCTGTGAAACAATTCTTAAAAAAAAAAAAAATTTAAGAAGGCTATTTTCCCTTCATGGAGAAAAGAAGAACAATTTCAACATAAATTTTAAACTTACAAAGATAAGAAAATGCTACATTTTAAAGCTTGAAAAGTACAACTAAATGTCATAGGATTTGCCAAAATAAATTTACAACCTCATTTGGCAAATAATAATACACTGTAGAAGAGAAGTAGAAGAGAAGTACTGTGGTGACAATTATAAATGGCAACGGTGGAGTGTGTGTGTGTGTGTGTGTGAGCCATATTGACTTAAAGCCTTAGGCATAATTTAGTTTCCACAAACATCTTATCTTGCCTCATTAAAAAAAGTATATATTTTGTCTTTTTAGACGATGATTTTGCATCGTAAATAATAAATAAATAGCCACGTGATAAACATTATTATGATTCTAACTTTTGTCACCCTGTTGCCTGTGGCCAAACCTCCACCGTTAACATTCAAACTGATCTTAGTCACAGACGTGCTGCCAAAACGTTAAAGCTTCGTCATGATTGGTTGTTGACCTGTTGGATCACCTCGGGCTTTTACTGGGCCACGGGGTTAGACCTAGAGGCGTGTGAAGTGTGATGTAAAGCCAGGAATAGCACCTCAGCTCATCAAAACGTCTCGACTTCTGACAAGAGGAAGAGAACGTTCTGAGAGCAGCCGGTCTCTACTCCAGGCCAGTGTGGAAATACACAGAAAAGGAAAGTCTCCAGTAGCATTCAGCCCATCTACTGTTGTTTCCTGAATGAGTGCATAAAAATGATTTCACAGTATAGTTAACTGAGGAAAACAGTATATAGGATATATACAGTATAAACCAAGTATTTATAATGTACAAAGAAAAAGTTTGTAGAGCTTAATGAACTAAAAAGGGGGAAAGAAATGAGCTTCTTTGTGCTAAAAAAAAAAAAGAAGGTATGTGGTGTCTGAGGATTTGTAAGCCCATGCTTTATGAGCTTGTCGAAAGTCAGTTATGAATTGCTACATATATACATACGATATGAGTCATATCTATGTGAGGTGATGAAGGAGGGATAGAGACCAGCACTCCACCATTTTGGGGGTCGGGGGGTGCTCTGTTCTTTTACTGCCAGGAAGTCTTATAAAGCCTCCTCTTCTTCACCTTAAAGAAATCTAAAAAGGGGAGAAATAAAATGAGACACATTTTTTTAAAACTGCTAATTTAAAAAAATCTGTTTGATTTGATTTTTACAAAATAATCCTCTGACTGACCTGTGATGGCAGATTGTTGGCGTTTCCCTGACTGCCTCAGATTGTAGCTCCCCCTCGAGGTCAGCTCCAGGTACTCATCACCAGAGCCAGAGCCAGACGAGCTGGTGGACATTGGAGAAGCCTCGCCTGACGACGAAGACATTCTCTTCATGGGCGTCTTCTTCCCAGCTCCAGATGCCCCTGGTCTCACCAAGCAGCTGTGGTAGAACGCTGGCACATCTTCGCACCGCACCGCCTCCCACTCGATATTAGAGCCCCATCCTGGTTTGTCCTTCTGGAAGTCAAAGTTCCAGCGTTTGTTGGCTTCCTCCAGGGCCACGCTCAGCAACCTCTTCAGGTCCTTATCCAACTGCTGGTGGTCCACAGGTCCAAACAGGTTTCTCCTCAATGGTCCAAGCTTCAGGTTCAGAGCTTTGACTCCTCCTGGGTGACATCGTGCTGAGTCAGACGTCAGAGATGATCCCGTTGTCGATGTTGACGTAGAAGCCATCACCAAATATCTATGAACAAAGTCAGGCTGTTAGAAGAAGGTCAGAGTTTTGGATCTGGATCCATCAGAGTTTCACACAGGTGAGAGCTGAGGTTTTTCATGAGCACAGATATAAAACACACAGACATGCTTTTAGTTCAAATATGGCACACTATGAACTCCTCAGCCCTACATGGGTCTGTCCACCTGCTCTGGTGTCTAAGAGTCAAAGGTCAGATGTAAAGGTCAGCAGAGCAGAGACCTGTGCAGGCCATTCCTCATCTGACTCATCCAATTAGAGCAGAGCTGTAGAATTCCGACTGTGCAGTGGGAAATGACGTCGTTGTCATGTGATCTGTGTTATCTCTAAATAGCACTATTTTACACAGAGGTGGGAATTGCTGACTGGCCTCTGTGTGATATCCTGCAGACACACTTATCAGTACTTTATCAGCTGTGAGTAGGCCGTGAAAGTACATGTATTTTTTAGGATGGGCACCAGACGCAGTAGAGATAAATAGTACTGCTGTAGACGTAGTACAGTACTAAATATAACTCCTTTTAGGACACTTCAAATCAATTGACATTTTATAATTTAAAGACACATGGCATTACAATCAACGTTATAACATACCATTTAATAACTAGGTCAACTGTCAACTAAAGGCCACTGCTGCCATTGTCATTTCATTACAAATTCAGGAATGCAATGAAAAAAGTTTGTGTGTAATACGATAAATACTGTTATATTATAGAGCAAGACAATAGACAATAGACAATAAAAACCAATTTTTGTGCAATTTTTAAATTAGGTCACTGAAGGAAGCCAGGTTTGATGTTGTTTTAAATACTACTGCTAAATTGTATAGTTATTATTGTTGTTTCTTTTAGTGTTTCTAGGTGCAGGTTTATGCTAATTTAGTAACTCTGTAAAACTTAAGAAATGTTGAAATTTTAAACTTAAGACGCCTGAGGAGTGCTTCATATATATACTGTATATGCAGTACATATATATATACACATACACAGTATATATACACCGTGTCAGCCCGAAGACTGGGAAGCTGTGTTTTACACAAAAACAAGGCCAAGAGGGGGAGGTGTCCCAGGGTTGCGCAATTGTTTGACAGAGAAGACTTTCACTACTCACTCGGCTTGTAGTTATTTTCTGTACGGTCTGTGCCCCCCCATATAAACTCTTTGAAACCATGTGCTGAAAACCACAGCAGCTTCACAGCCAGTCAAACGCTAATCTCTAACTGCACGCTGTGGTTTTTAATCCGCATCAATAATACAGTTTCACTTTTCTTTTTTTTTCAGACTCGTTTTGCAGGTGGATGATCAGACAAAAGGATTCGAAAAGATGACGGTTATATCGGATTTCATTTTAAATTTTACTCAGAAGTCAGAACTATTATATATACTGTATATATAATATAATATCATTTTCTGTAAACTATCGAAGCTTTGAGACGAAGAGTTGTTTGCGTAGAAAATAAAGTGGGCGTGGCCACATATGCAGATCAGGTTTCCACCCGGGTCAGTGTGCTCTCCACTCTATATACCAAAACACTAACAGCAGGATCCTTCGTTATTATAAAAATATATATATATATTAAAAAAATACTAAACAAATAAATACGTGGAAATTTCCAACTGCAAACCTCGACCTGATCATGAAACCGACGCTTGGTAACGTTTCCTCGCAGCTTTGCTGTTGTGACGCAGTTACACACTTGCTAAAGATGTGGGTCAATGAGATGCGATGCACTAACCCCGACTTGTCAACGTACAAAAACAGATTCAAAGAACAAAAAAAACACTTATACGTCCGGTGCGATAAAACAAAATCGCCCAATAAATATCAGAGACACGAGAAATATCGCCACATATTGACAGTGGTTAATGGATAGAAGAAGAAAAAAAAAACCCGTAATCGATTAGAACAACAGTAAAACAGAAAACGATCATTTGTAACAGAACAAAATGACAACACAACAAAACACAATTAAATATAATGCGAGACTTATCGACGATCGTTTGACGTATCGGTGAATGATATTGTTACGCAGAATTCTCATCTTACCATCAGCGTTAGTGACTAGAGCAAAGTCCTTCAAAAATCCCCGTTCCGTCCGTAGACTGAGATCCGTCTGTGAGTGAAGAGGTGTGACCCACGTCTCCGTAGAAGTAAACACTGTCACGTTGACTGGTTGTAGTAAACCTACCCACGGGAGGGCTGTCCTCGACGCCTTATCTGCGACTTGTTTGTTATGGAGTTTGAAGGCTTGAGAGTAGGCGGAGGAGAAGGCGGGGTGGAGAGGGACCGGGGTTGGTCACGTGGTTTGGTCAAAACAGTCGCAGCTGGAGTTCAGTCAAAAGGCTGTAAGAAAAAAAATACGCTGCGTTAATACGTAAAATATTTGACGTAACGTCACAACGCCACGTCCACAGATAGGTTAACATAGCCACACTTAGCAGTGTGTAATTAAAACGGTCGCGTTTTTATTAATATTAAATTTTACTATTTCATATTTTTTATTAAATTATTATGATTGATACTAACGTTCATGTCGAAAACGTTCCATGTTTGTAAGTTTTAACTCCGTCGCCGTGGTCTCCTTGTGGCTCGTTCCTTTGGAGAGCAGCTAAAGTAGGTCAAATATCTTGGCAATTGCCGCCATTTCCTCCTCTGCCTCAAAATGTGACACACATTCTCGTGTAGTGCTTGCATCACGTTTTTATTCTGGGCCAGCGCCAACAAACTTCAGTCACGTTGTATTGCAACGTGACCTGAACAGGCAGCCCCATTATGGATTCTGTGGATTTTGCAGACTATATGGAGAGAATTGTAGAAAAAAACAAGGTGGAACAAGCCAGTGCATTCAAACCTATAAAGTTACACAAAAAAATTAAAGAGGTCACCTGGAATTTTTTTTTTCAGGGTCAAAAAAGTTTTGATTGAGCATGTTTTTAGTCCTATTTCAGTGAGACTCCGTGCATCATTTTAACACAAAATTAATATACTATTAGATGAATTACCACAAAATACAGAATTATGGAATTTTTTTTGTAGAAATCATTTGGACTGAAGTTACTGCAATTAACACAAAACTGACAATTGACAATTTACACTACATCTTATATATATGTACAGTTGTTACAGTTATTTAAAAATAAATTATTGCTCACTGACTACACACACACAAAAAAGTAAACTATGGCTGTGAATACAGATGTGCTTAGTTATATTTTCTCAAAATGGTTCTGTTCACACTGGGCTATTTTAGCAATAAAAACACCTCCGCCCCTTACAGCAGAGGTTAATGTGATGTGTGTTAAAATGTCTGCCCGAGGCCACTGTTCACTTGTGTGCAGCATGACAGTCCTGTTTGTAGCAATAACATCAGCACTACGCTTCTTGGTTGGGAAACATGATATTTCCACGTGGCCAGTGCAGCCCCGGGGTGGGTAATAAAACCGAGCAACTACTGTAAATGAGTAAATGGCCATAAATAGAAACATTTGCCTAATTTTCTCAGTCCAAATAATTACAAACATAATATTTAAACTTGATCCCACACATGTGTTAACAGCAGATCTGCTGCAACAGGCTGCCCCTTGCAGGCGCCAAGTTTGTGCTTTTCTCTGGGAATTGAACCCAGCACTGCTCTTTGCTTTGGAGGTAGACATACTAACAGCCACACTATGGAACCACTAAACTAAACATGAACTGTGTTAATGCACTAGTTGCTCAGAAGGTTGTTTAATGCCCTGTTGATCTGCACGTCACATACTGTCACATCTTACAGTGGAAAATAAGGCCTCGGCAGCATAATTAGTACTGTTTTTTTCAGCTGTTCAACCCATATCTGCAAAACATTTTATTGGTTAACATTAAATTCTCGATTGTTTCCCATTTGTTTACAGTGTGTTGCATGTTTTGGTGGGTTGAACCCCACCTTTCGCCCTTAATCCTGCCTTGCTCTGTTACAGTTGGTTATCCAGTTAGTGAGCCTATTGTCTCACTGCCACGGTCAGTGCCCTTTGCACACACTTACATGCCCAGAAAAAAAAACAAACACGTGCGGCAGAACAATGAACCTCTCGTCAGGGGATTGAAGACCTGTCATAGGATGGATTCTTGTGGCATATGGGGAAATAGTCAATAGACAATGCAATGGACACTGCATGTAATTTCTTCAGAGTAAATGGAAAAAAAGGCAAACAACTTACAGCTACAGTAAATATGTGAAGCAACTCATACAGTATAGACAACAGGCCACGAGCAAATCCGATTATTAATCCCATTAGTTTTGTTCAGGTTCAGCAATTAAGAGACCGGTGGCAAAATACAAAAATTTAACTTGTAGTCATCATATAAAGCAGACCTTAGCAAACTGTGGCCCATGGGCCAGATACAACCCACCAGGCTTTCTAATCCATCCCAAAGTATGGTAACGACTAGTTTTTGTTGATACCACTAGGTGGCGGCAGATGTAAAATGTGTCGAATTATCTTTAAAAGTTTAGGTTTATTTCGTAAAATGTGTCAAATTATCTTTAAAAGTTTAGGTTTATTTTTGTACATTTTGTTTATATCATTTCACCTAGCATTCTACATCTAACTGTCCCAACACATATTTTGAACCTCAATTTCGCCCGTGAGCCAAAGAGTTTGCCCACCCCGATATAGAGGGTTTTGTTTTTTCCAGTAAATACTATTATATAATAATAGCTATCTTAAGATTATTTACTTATTCTATTAATTAAAAATTTTCTTACGTAAGGTAAAACATAGGCCTGTTTAGTTAAATGCAATGGTGAAATATCACAGGAATTGAAGAAAGACACACATGAAAATCTTTATAATTCTTTATAAGCTCTCATATTTTTAAAAGTTTTGTAGCCACCTGCTTCACTGTGGCATAGATGAACGAGACAAATTATTTGTCGTAAGTTAATAATAGATTTCAAAAATGGATAATAATTCCTTTATCAACTGTTATCTTTTTTTCGTTCTGCAGTACAGAGGTATGCGGCTCAACCAAAATACCTACCAGCGCAGCTCTTCGTAGTGAAGATGCGCCTCGGCGAAAAACCAAGAGGACGTGCAGTGAGTGACAGGAAGTCTGAGCAGTTAGGAGGAAACTGATGGAGGGAACAGGATGAGCCACAGAGGAGGTGACTGCTGAGGTTGACAGGTGCAGTCAGTGCGGGGATTTCCACATCCTTCTGCTCTTCAGGCGAGGAAGCCATCGTACAGAGAAGGGTTCACCACAGTCTGCAGGCTGCTCACGTCGGTGTCGCTAAAAAGGTGAGCAGGAAAAAAGAGAAACTACCTACTAGCTTTGTGAAGCACTCAAATAGTCCTAGACCTCTGTGTTTAACTGTGAGGACAGTGTTCTTTGTGTCATACACCTCTCCATTACACTCTCACATCAAAGACAGCATCTCTGAGGCCAAAGAGTTTTAGTTTTGACTCCATGTTCCATGTTATTCTTAGCAGAATAGTTTGGATAAGAGTTCCCTCTGTGTTTCTTGACAGTAATTTTTACTTGTCTTAAGGCAACACGATCACTGCTTTGTTTGGAGTTGGCATGTTCTCCTCTTGTCTGCGTCGGATTTCTTCTGGCTTCTTTCCGCAGAACCCCTAGGGTTTGTAATAGTGCAGAAGCTGCAGTTTGCAAAATGAACTGATCCGAATAGATTAGCCTTTGTGGTGCTGGTTTTACAGGAAGTGTGACTTAAAAAGTGAACATATAATTATTAAAAGGATATTTTTGGAAGATGATGTTACATATTATCTTATTTTACTCTTAAAAAGTCATTAGAATACGGGATGTGCCTTGGTGAGTAACGTCCTGGTTTCATTTTGTTGACATAGTATTGGATCCACATGTTCGTCTTTCATCGTCTACAGAGTCGGTGACTGGTGTCAACAGCTGTTCGTCTCTCATCGTCCACAGAGTCGGTGACTGGTGTCAACAGCTCCTGGCATATTTTTCCCAATAACAAAATCAATAAACCATGTTGTTTTATGTTTTTTCTGTGCAATGAGTGTAATAACTGAGTCTTACACCAGTGGTTACAAACCTTGTTTTGGCTTCTGACCCTATCTTGACATCACATATTTCTGGCGAGAATTTTTTTATATATTTATCAGTCATGTGATTGCAGCTATCAATCAAGGTGCATCAACTCAGATATTCTCCAGAGAATTTTTTTATTTATTTATCAGTCATGTGATTGCAGCTGTCAATCAAGGTGCATCAACTCAGATATTTTTATATAACTCAATTTATATTCATGCAAGTGAAAGATTACAGTTGTTTAAGATTGTGTGGGGTGTAATTCTAATTTTAAAAGAATAATAATTAATTCAAAATATTTTCATTTGTAATTTTTTTTATCAATCAGTAGACATTTCAGGCCACCCTATTTAAATTTCAGGTGACCCCATGCGAGGACCTGACCCCAAGATTGAAAAACACGTGTCCTACACGTACCAATACACTACAGTGCTGGGTGGAGAAACTATGGGAGTGTTCGCCCAGCTGTGAGGGCCACAGGTGGACTGATGGGGGAGGGACAGAGGAGTGAACTGTGCTCTGATTTCATATGATCGTGACTCTGCATGAGTGTGTGTGTGGCGGGGGTCTATAAAAGTTTGGGGTGCACAGCCAGGGTGAGAGCACTCACTGGCAGCTGGATATTGTCAGGGGTTCACCAGGGGACCGTGCATGTCAGGGTGAACGGGTTTAAGATGAAATGTGCCTAAAGAGACCCTGACCCAGTGTTTGTTTTGGGGGTGGGGACCTGAGGGACTTGCTTGAGGAGGTCTGGTGTAACTTATATATTTATTTTCCTGAAGTATTGGTGTTCCGTATATGTGTGTTTTCGTTACTTATTCCAGTAATCAGTATCTATTTGGGTATAAAAACAACACACTCTTCACCGTACATGCAAAAAAAGATTAGTTTTAGAGGTTTGTCAACACAGAGCACGTAGTAGCTCCTCCCACGTCCTCTGCAGGGGGTGCTGTAAACACTGTTTGAGTTGTTCAGTTGAGTTTGCTGTTACAACGGTATTGTTCTTTAAAAAAAATATTTGTTAAGCCCTTAGATTAACAAATAGTACCCAGTGGCTATGACAAACACCACTCAGGAAAGACAGGTCTGGGTCAAAGGTTGACACCAGGAGGAGAGCCTGAGGTATTACAACACAGACCCCTCGCACTAATTGTCTCTATGCTTAGTTTTGATGCAGCAACCAAAACTCTGAAAACTTTAAAAATATATTAAAAGGCTTCAATTTGGTACTTTTATTGATTATTTTTTTACTCAGTCTGCTTCGATTAACTGGTTGGAGAAACTTGAATTAACCTGATCAGACATGTATTTTGACTGTGGGTGGAAACCGGGCCTCATAATTACTTTCAGTGACTCAGAGAAATTTGTTATTAGGAAGTTAACAACGAACTCTTCGAAGGCTTGACTGTATGATGAGTTTGTCCCTTCCGCTCCCTTTTTGGTTATTTTGGCTCCAAGTTTGGCGTTAACCATTGTCTTCACTGCCCCCTATAGGTCTTTTTTCTTTCACTTTTTCTTCTACGTGCAAACAAGGGGAAAAAAGCAATGCAGTTTGTATGACTCTAAAGTTGTAGTTTTCTTTTTTGAGAGAATTCCCACACACTCTACTTTTTGGTTTCTCCTTTTGATTGTTTTGATTGTAGCCAGAGGCGGGAGGAGAAGGAGCCTAAAGAGGAGGGATAAGGGTGGGAGGGCGCTTGGAGAAGGGTGTAAATTGATCCACTGTTTTTGTCCCAGCGTCTGTGTCAGAGGGAGACTTGTTTTGGTCCTACAGCACTGACTTTGAGACTAGTTCCCTGTCTGATCCTGAAGTTCTGTGAGCAAAAAATAGGGCAATTAAGATACAAGACCTCCTCCAGCCCCCAAAAGAAGGCAACATAGGGTCTGGTCTGTTTCTGCAGCTGAGGTTAAAACAGAAGTAAGGTGCTGCGCTGGTGCTCCCACCGTTATCTCCATCTGTAGAACATCTGGTTTACATCTGCCCCTGGCCTCGTAGTGTTGGGCCGTGTGCGAGTGTGACAGCATGTGTGTTTGTGAGGGGGAGAGACGGAGGGGAGAGGACATGCAATATATTTGTGAGTTTGGATGTGCGTGCGTGACTGGCTTGGTGAATGAGCAGGGTGAGGAGGGGGTGAGTGAGTGTGAGTGTGTGTGTGTGTGTTTGTATGAGTGAGTAAGTGGTTTCATTACCTGGCCTCAAACCAATCATTCAGCGTTGCTGCCCTAAATCATAAGAATGTAGAGCGGGAAAATCCAAAGTTTTTTGGGACCTGTGACCCTTAGATGGAGATGTATCTTGGTCATGGCTCTATTTTTAAAAAAAAGACTTGGACTTTGTATAGAAATGTTTACGGTTGAAGGAAAAATCGAGCTAATCTTGTTTTGACTGTTGATTGTGAGCAGTGGGACGTAAGGAGCAGAAAGAAGGGAGACAAAAAAGGTAAAGGAGAGGAGGAGAGACGAGGCCTCTAAGTATCAAGAGGGGGAGTTGGTATTTGAGGCCCCAAAGCTGGGGGCCCATCATATGCTAAGGGGGTCAGTTGGGCTTAAGTATAATCTAAGTGCAAGAAGAAAAAAAAACATGGAAATGTGTCGTGTTTGGAACTTGGGGAAAAAAAACATATTGTTGAAGGGATTGACTCGAGAAAATGTTGTAACTGAATGAGCAGCTATGTGGAAAGTGTGAAGTGAAATGCTCTTAAGACATGTGACATCTGTCAGGTGCACCTGCACGTGCATGTTGACTTGTCTGACCAGTGTGGGACTCACAGGCACAGCTGAAACTTCCAGGTTGAACGAATGTGTCTTTAGATGGAATTCTGCCTCACCTTTTTAAGTTTAGCTGTTCAGCTCTTCAGCCCGGGGTCTGCAACCCCTGGTTCGGGGACCGGTGCTGGTCCATACATCATTCTGGCTGCATTGAGACATGGTAAAATAAATATACTTCAGTTTTACTAACTTACTTAATTCAAAAAGATTCCAGTCATATCCTTTTACTTTTTTTATTAAAAGATCATCTGAGAATGTTTTTAAAAAAATTTTAAAAATCGAATGATCCTTCAACAATGGTGGCTGATACCGGCCGACCGGTCCTTGGTACAGAAAAGGTTTGGAGCCGCTGTCTTTAGCATCACTGCTCTTATGCTGTTATTATGGTATATATCCTCAGCTTCACTAGTCATTCCATCAAAAATCTTAAAAAAGGCTTCTGTAGCAGTTACACCAATGTGCATCCCAAAGATAAATAAGTAAAAAAAATAGCCAAACAAAGTTAGTCTAACAAATAAATATATATAAATAGGACAACAAAGAAACCTGTCTCTGTATGTGCCCTAGTTATGGACTTGAGAACCGTTCTGCCTGTACTCCAGTCTCACCTAATGACTGCTGGGATTGGTCCCACCCATTCCTAAACTGCAGAAAGTAAAGAAAACATATGAAGGTCTATAGTGCAGTCTGGTGAAAAAAAAAATCCTGCAGTAGCTTTTAAAATAATATATCTAACAGGAGCATCAATCCACTTGTACGCTCTCAGTTCTAGGAGAAAGATTTGTTTTTCTTCCCTCCCTGTGTGGACTTGAGTCTCAAGACAAGGAAGCGAGTGTCCGTCTCTAATGAGGCCCCACGAGAGACAGTTCCTCCATTCCTATGTAAATGTGGGCGTGTATGTGTGTGTGTGTGTGTGTGCACACATGTATGTTTGTATGTATGTGTGTGTAGGACGTGGGGGAGGAAGGGGTGACATATCTGGATAAGATTCCTGGGAGCTACGATCTGGAACAGTGAGCCTCAAGTGGCTGGTGTTGGCGGAGGATGGATAGTTGGAGGGAGACCTCAACTAATTTGGCCTGGGGTTTATGTGTGTGTGTGTGTGTTATTGCATGGAAGTAGAGGTCAGAATTATGAGCCGTACTGAACTGTTAGTAAGTCGTGTACAGTTTTAGCAGCAGCTGTTTAGAGAAGCTATCAACAAGTTTCAGGCCGGTCTCCAGGGACATGATAGCTCACTTGTCTTTCCTGAAAGTGTTCCCAGAGTCGAGAGTCTTTAGATAATTCCTCCATATTTGTATTGTATTGTAATGTTTGGGAATATTTTTCCACTAGTTTCCAGTTGTTTTTCAGTTCATGGCGGCAGAACGTGACCTAGTTTTGCTGCTGATAGCTCTAAGTTTTCAGCTTGAGCACTTCTCTGTTTTTTCCCCCCTCTCTTAGAAGACTCTCTCTTCTCTTCTTTCATAGCTGGACTTTTTGAAGTCTTTAATTCCATGTTGTGAGGTCAGTTGCTGGTGGTTTGTCCGTTAGTCTAGAGCAGTGGTTCGCAAACCAAAGTAGGTCAAATACATGTAAGACAGACTCTATGAATTTACCTTGCTCTAGTTTGGTGTCACAACTGTAGTGTTGTTTGGGTCCTTAAAAAGAAGCTCCCCATGCGTACCGTTAGTGGTCCACATACCATAGATTGAATTTAACAAATCTAGAGTCTTTAGTCAGAGCTCGTACTTTTTGTGGTTTTTGTCTAGATTAGTCGTGTAGTGTGTAGAGTACTTTAATCTTCTTGTTCTTTTTGTGTGTGTAAAACTGTAAAAAAAAACCTTTTACATTTATGAGTTTTGTTTATTCTTCAACGTGATGCAAACAGAGCGAACTGAGAGCCAGGCAGCAAATACTGTGTGAGCGTCTGTACGAGCGACGAAGGAATGAGACAGGAAGCATCGAGGGGCCCACTTTCAGCCACAAAGTAGTAGCGGAGACCCAAAAGAGTGTGTACAGAGAGGAAGTGGCATAGTACAACTTGTGTATGTCTGTATACAAACAGCATGTAAACCCGAGAGTAGACCCGACCGTCGGGGTGGTCAGATAGAGCTCGTACAAAGGTATTGAAACTACAGTGTGTGTGTGTGTGTGTGTGTGTAGCGAGGAACTTCCCTCTGAGGGGTGCCCCCCAAAGAGGAAGCTCATCGTGATCTTGTTTGCATCTTGTAACAACAGTGAATAGGCCGCTGATATGACAGGGGCTTCAGTGTGTGTGTGTGTGTGTGT
>NC_024314.1:25584318-25585581 GCF_000523025.1 Cynoglossus semilaevis | reverse complement strand
AACCTTCCTGCGGGTGGTGAGTCCACTGGAAGGTACCAACAGCCCTAACCGGGATTCGAACTTGCCCAGGAGGTGAACCCTGGGGTTCCACACCAATGACAGAGACATTGCCTCTGGGCCAAAGCGCCACTGAAAAACTTGTCCAAATCATATTTTTAATTTATATTATCATTATATTTCTGCCTTTTCCCTGCAACGCTATAAGCATTTTAGCCTTTTGGCATGACTTTTACATGTCTTTTATCTTAGTTCACATGAACGCTCCATCTACTTCACATCTCTGTTCCTGACCAGCTGATCACATGAGTCATGATGTCTCTCCTGTTCACCCTTTTCCCAGCTCCACAACACCAGGTCTGTTTACTTGCTTCCCCATCCCATTTTTTAAGTATTACCAACGACGATGCTGTCCATGGGCGCTCTCCCTGCACTCTCTGAGACTGTACGATCCGCCGTCCCCAGGTTATGTCACATTCCAGGGAACATGTCGAAACAGAGCTCACCTGAAACCAAAATAATCACATGCTCTCTGTTTTCACTGAGAGCAGCACCTGCAAAAGGAAAGTCAAGTTCTCACTTCATCTGAGGTTAGGAAAGGAATTCCCGATGGAAGCGATTTCAGTCCCCGAGCTGAGAAAACCCACTTTCAATCCACTCTGTTTCGACTTTAAAGTTGAGGTTAAATGTAAGTAGTTCCACAGCCGGAATGTTCCAGTGCAGTCAGCTGTCAGTTTACACCTTCACCTGTCGCTGACATGTTTCCAAACACGCTCTCACTTTCACACGTCCTGCTGTTGTTCATGCTAAAAAAAGAAAATTCCCCCCAGATTTTATTCTGCACTGCCAGATTCTGCCCTCTACTCCATCCTATCACTTCATCTTTCTCTCTCTCTCTCTCTCTCTCCCTCTGTCACTGTATGTCGATTGCCCAGTCATGACAGCGACATGTGGAATTTTTCATTACCTCGCCCCGGGGGCACCGCACTGTCTCTGCCTGTGTATCCCTCTGTGTGTTTTCTCCACACACTCCTGCCTCCTCTCTCTCTCTCTCTCTCTCTCGCTCACTCTCTCTCCCCCCTCTCACCCTCTCTCTAACACCCTCATTCTCTCTTTGGTTTATTATTCAGAGTCAGCTGCCGCGAGCTGTTGTTTGTTGTTTTTGTTGTAGGCCAGCTCTATGGCGCAGTAGCAGCTGTCACTGACCGACCTCCTCTCCATGGCCTGTCATCCGTCTGCCGCCGGCTCCTACACTGTGGTCATCAT
>NC_024314.1:25573459-25584240 GCF_000523025.1 Cynoglossus semilaevis | reverse complement strand
CATGTGTGTAATATTTATTTATATTTTTTTTAGTTTTACTGTCACGGTGATGACAGTGTTTGTTCCCTGATGTAACAGTCATGTCTAAACCTCCTGTACCTTCCCAGGTTTGTTGTTTATATTAGTTAACTTCTGGGAAAAAAAGTAAACATAAAAAACTACTAATAATTTAGTTGTCATCATTTGGAACTTTGGGCCATTGTTGCCAGCAAATTTAATAATTTAGTTGTTTAGTTGTTGTCATCATTTGGAAACTTTGGGCCATTGTTGCCAGCAAATTCTCAAACTCGCAAATTTAATTTGTACCATAAGATTTTGTGAGGATTTCAAATTATTGACTATATGTCTGTATATGCAGCGATGTATGTACAACATATATGAGACTTTTTGTATGTTGGTACAAGCAAGTACATGACCGCAAAGGAGTGGCCCGGTGCAGTATGTGTGAAAATACAGGACTGAACTGTTGTTTTGTTGTGTTCAAGCTGTCATGTAGTAGTAGTGAAGTACTTCACAGTCAATCATCAGTATCTCCACTATGTTGTTGTTGAGGTTTTCCAAGTTCAGGAGTCGAGTCTTTACTTCAAGTGAAGTGAAAGTGAACTACTTGTCATTGTGACACAGCACACAACCAAATGTGACCTCTGTTTTTAACCCATCACCAAAGCGCCCGGCGGAGCAGTGTGTGGGGACGGTGCCTTGCTCAGAGCACCTCAGTGGTAACTTGGCAGCTGGTGGACTCGAACCTGAAATCTTCCGGACCCAAATCCGATTTCCTTAACCACTAATCCACCACTGCCCCAAAAATTTTAGCAGAGGATGGTTTCGATCCATCGACCTCTGGGTTATGGGCCCAGCACGCTTCCGCTGCGCCACTCTGCTAACCCTTCACAAGGATTTTTTTTTTTAATCCTTGTAATTTCAACCTTCAACCTTCAAACTCAGGGACATAATATTGACAAATATTCACTGATGTAACTTGAAAACTCATAGACCTGAGGATCAAAAAACCACAATAAAGTTTGCGTCAGGTCTGAGACTCAAACGGTCGCTATTTTGGTTTGACCGCAAACACTGATGATGTGTTTCATTTTTCTTAATTATTGAATTGAGTTTTGACTCAAAACACTAGTGTCTTTATTATATTTGCATTTATTTAATCCAGAGTGATTGGATTAATTGCTGAGAGAGAGAGAGAGAGATGTTATATTTTTAACAAAAGCTGTTGGAGATGAAGCCACCGGGCAATATATAGAAAATATGTTTGGGTTTTTTTTTTTTTAGGCGGACATGATAAGAGTTTTGTATAACAGTAGAGAGGAAAAAAAGAGCAGAATATTTTAACTGGACCACACTTTGATGGGCCACATAAAATAACCTGGTGGGCCAGATTCAGCCTGCGGGCCTCGTGTTGTAGTTGTCTAAATTGCATCCAGGTTTTGTATTTGCAGCTGCCAAAGAATGGGAATTTCCTGATGAAATAAAGATTACTAACATTAATAATATAGGTGTTAAGTCACATGTTTGGTGTTTAACTAATGCGAAATTAAAAATATCATTTAATTATATAACCTTTCCATAAATTGACACAACAAAATACAACATTCCTTGCTGTAAATTAATCTTCGACACTTGTCTTGTGGTCGTGCAGGTTTTTTCATCCGTGTTCCGTGCCTCAGTCAAACCACAGTGACACATTCCCACATGTCAGGTTCTCCCCTCACAGTGTTCTGTTAAAACGTGGGTGGAGATTCCACCCACTGTAAATCTGTCAATGTTAAAGGAACTTTTACTGTTATTATGATTTACAGCATGAACCCGCCTGTGTTGACCTGTGTTTTCTTAGCAAACGGCTAAACCTTGTTGCATTCTTGAAGTAAAATTAATCTAAAATAATTATCTACCACTATATAATTAACCTGACTGGTATCAGAGGAGTGTCTCACCAGAAATATGACTTTACAACGGTTTGTGTTGGCGCCTTCATACTGTGATTTCAATTCTAAAACCTAGGAATAGTTTTTGGTTGACCATTTTGGAAAAAATGTGAGCCAAGCAAAATACTGTCTCCATAATTGATTTTTTTTTTTATCAAATACTAACCGTGTAATGTAAAGGACATGATAAAACAGGGGTCTGCGACCTCTAGGCGGTCCTTGGAAGTACTGCAGGCAGGTCTTACAATATTTGGTTGATTTTTTATTTTATTTTTTATTTTACAATTGATGATTTTACTATTACTATTTTACTATTTCTTTTAAATTATTTTACAAAAACATGAGACCTAGTATTATATAAATATCATAGTGTTGTCTGCAAAATAGAGCCTTAATTAACCTAAAAGTGTCATCTTGTTTTAGATCAGATTAGATTAGATTAAGATTATAGAATAATCGTTTGAATATATATGTATATATATGCATATATACATATATATATATATATTTAGACTGACCCATACATATTTAGATCAGTGCACATGTCGTGTGTTGACTGATTGTACTACTATCACAGTTCTTCAGTCTGGGTCAGTGATGTCCAGCTGAGTGTAGAGAGAGAGTAGAACCAAAGGCCTCTCGCCGCTCTGTAAATTGGATCTGCTAAAAGACAAAGCCCATGGGCCTCAGCTGGGTACATCAGGGAGTGGGCTTCATTGTTGGTGGTCAGGATTGTTTGTTCAGACCCCTTCTGGTGAACTGGAATACAAATGAAACCTGGATTCATAACCAAACTGGACACTTTTTACCAGGTTAGAATAACCATTAGAATTTGTTCACCATGTTCTCCAGGAGACACCTGTGAACGTTCGTTTTCTGTTTTTCTTCTCATTCCAGATAAAGCGTTTGCAGGATTTAGAGAAAGAGAAGGACGTCCTGTGGTCGGGTCTGGACGTTCTGGAAAAGGCTCGGTTCTGGTACCTGCAGCAGCTGGAGAAGAACAGGGTTCGACAGGACGACGTCGAAACCAAAACTAGGTTCGAATCCTGTCAGGAAGATACATTAAAGGTGCCTTTGAAAAAAGATGAAAATGAAGTGAAAGTGTACTTTTGGACAGTTTGAACAGTTGAACCACTGATTATAGGTCTGGTCATCATTTCACCTCATGCCTCCCCCCTCCTCCTCCCACCTTTCTCCTCCCTCGCTCTCTCCCACCTCTCTCCTCCCTCCCTCCTCCCTCGCCAGGCTCACTCCTGCCTTCTCAGGTCTCGAATCCTGAGGGTAAATGGATCGTTAGGCTCAGTCATGAGTGAGCCCAATGTCACCTGCAAAGGCGACGCTTCCCAACCTGAAACAATGGAGGACAGCGACCTCCGGTGGCAAAATTCAGTACTGACACAGGTAAAGAAAACAAGTGCATTGTTATTCAAATTTCTCGAAATGAGAAAAGGTTTTGTTTTAGAATTACTTTTATTTTAGAATTATATTTTTTATCTCTAGCTTATCAACAATTCCATCCTTTCAAAATATTAAGGACGTTTGCGGAACATTAGACTTTGGACAAACACTTTTTATTAATTTTTTTAATGAATTTAGGATTTTTCAAATTAATCTTAGAAAATCTGTGTCTCCATAAACAGGAGGTGAGTCACAGAAACCATAAGATTTCCATGTTGGAGCTGGAGAAAGACGCCCTCTTGGAGCAGCTGGATGAACTGCAGGTCTTCTGACTGCCGGCACACATGTACAGAAACACACGCTGCACTTCCACCTGACATTTCACCGAATGCACCGCAGTTGAATGCGTTATTAATGCCTGTAAATAAGTATTTAAATTAATAAATTGCAATTAATTTTGTTTTTTTGCTTTTGGTCTCTGTGAAGCACCACTGATGTAACCCTGCCCCCTACAGATGACAAACCGTACCAACCACTGCTGAAATCAAACTCAAATGCCAGAGTCTGAAACTCTTGGACAGTGTTTCTCAGAGAGTCACAGAACAAACGTGGCATCTCTTGTGTGTCTGCTGATTCCGTGCGTGTGCCTCTCACTTCATGAGGGCACTGTGTCTCGACACGTAGTATCGACCTTTCCCGGTGGTCCCGCACTGATCCCACTTCATCTGATAAGCGTTATCTCGCCCAGTCATCCTGCGTGTGTGCAGGTTGTTCCTTCCTCCTGCGCTACACAAATGTGTGGCCGCAAACACGCAGCAGAGAGCACGCAGCAGGTTCCATCTGGAAAACAAATCTGCTGCCTGTGAGGAATAAGTGTCGAACCTTAAAAGAATACCCAAGCTGTTGAGATTTGTTAATCTGCGTTTGACCTTTGACTTGTTTTCATTTCTGTGCCTTTATCCATAATAAGAGCTGTCATTATCCTAGAGTGTTTACTACTCTACAGTCTGGGGCAGCGGAGGTGAGGTGGGGGGGGGGCATGGTGGCCCTGTGTGTCTTTCTGAAAAAATGTTGTTATTCTGCCAGGAGCTCAACAAGAAGCTTAAATTCATGAAAGCTGAGGGCAATTTTTGTTGCACGCCTTTGTTTAAATAACACACTTTTTGCTGTTTTCTTGGCAATGTTTTCTTGAGAATTAACATGCAACGTTATTGGTGGAAACAGAGATGAAACGTCTCTGGGTGCGTTGACATTTCCAGGATTTTTTAATTATTATTTTTTTATTATTGCATCTTCATCGAAAACAAAAAAACAGAAAGTCAGTTTCTATGCAGATGATAGACTGCTACATCCAGCTCTTCAGTTCTTATATTTTTATATTATATTTTTATTTGTATTTAAATGATTTTTTTTGGATATTTCTTGGATGCTCTTGCAATTGGAATGCTCTGTAAATCAATAATATGATCTATTTTTTAAAAAAGTGTTTCTTTAGTTACAGTAAATACGATGTCCTGGTCTGTGGGTAAAGACACTCCGGTTCCCAGTACAATGAGGCAGTGCCTGCAGCATTAACCAGTGCAGGAATCTGATTAGCATCAGAGGGTGTGAATCAGGAAAGAAAACATCCATAATGGCAGAAGCTTTCATTTAAGTAGCTTCACATTCTTTATCTTCAGAGGTGCCACTGAACCATCACGCCCAGGGTACCAGCACTTGGTTAAATTTTGGGTCTAATTCACAAATCCTCAGCCAAACACCTTTTTTTTCAGTTGAGGGTTTGTCATGCCTCCGTGGCTGTCAATGCCATTCTTTCACACTACGGATGACTGGACCTACACTCTGCTGGTCTTTCCACATCCCTCTCGCATGTATATACAATATCTTGTTTACTTCCCCCCTGACTCTAATCCAATTTGTGGTTGTGGGATTATCGAAAATCAGAAAACATGAGACTTCCTTGCAGGTCAGCGGAGGTGGGAAACATAAACACTGAAACATAAAGACAGTAGAAACTGGGTTCTCGTGGATGTTCCTCCAGGCTGAGAGCAACTTTAATTCTTAAATCTTAACAAAGTACTTGAATGATGTTTAATTTATTTGTTAATTATAATCAATTTTAACACTGATTGAAATCATCAACCTAATGACGTGAACTGTTCCAGTGAACTATATTTGATTTTTTTTTTCTTAATTAAATGTAATTTAAAAATGTAATTTAAAATATCCTTATATGATGTGGAATCAGACTTCACTTAATTTTTTTTTTTCCTTTTCTCAGTTGACTTGGACTCACGTTGACGTTTTTGGCAGTGACTTGACATGGACTTTATCTGCAAAGTCTTATCTTCAGCATCTTTTTGAAGTTTTATGTGATGAGTAATACTTTCAGCAATTTCCAGATTTTTTTTATGACTTGGACAGATATTTTTCTCTTTGAACTGTGTCTGAATTATTATTATTTTTTAATTAAATGAAAAGTTTTTGTCTATGACTTGAACTGTGATTTAACTTAATCTTTGGTTTTGCCTTTTAGTCTTCTTTGATTTAGATACGGACAAAAATCGAACCATTGTTCCAGCGAGTCAGAAGTCGCTGAGATCTTGACTACTGCCTGGAAATGTTACTTTACTCCAAGTGATATTTTTCCAAGGTAACACAAAGGTTGTCATTTCTGTGCTTCAGAAACCGGTCCTTCCTGTTGTACTGTAATACAGTCACCATTTCAGTTTCATGATGACCTGGATTATATATATAAAACCATTGCTGACAAAACAAAACAATTGACTTTTTTCTATTAGCACGCGTGTACCTATAATTAATGTGATTTTGAACGGCATTATATTTACATTATCCTCAGGATGACTCAACAGGTTCTACTGTTAGAGCACAGTTTTATAATGGCAGCTGAAGACAAACACAATGAATACCGTGAACTCTTGACTCACTCATTTAATTGGTTCTGGTGAAAGACGTGCGTGTTTGAAACCATGTGAAAAAAGGAGGTGGAAAAAAAAAGGTGTTCTTCCTTCTTAAAGGCCTGATTTTAACGACTTTAAAGACAAACATTTGCAAAATCCCTGTGCCTTAACTTGGATTACCATTCTGCAGTGTTTTCACATTTCAATCTGGACAAGCCAAAACAGCCAGAGCTGCAAATGAATACAACCACCAGATCAGCCAAACTTTGATGTCAACTCCAACAAGTTATTACCAAATATCAGTCATGTTTCATGCTGAAATATTGTCCTTTGAAAAAAATCCACATCACTAGGGCCGGATCCTCCTGACCCCTAGGTCTCATGTGGCCGTAAGCCTGTATTTGCTGATACAAGGGTAAGATTTCAAGATATTAAACTGTGTTTTTGATGCCCCTGTAAAATATAAGGTCATTTTTTTTGCAGAATCATCAGCCAGACTCCCATACTAATTCCTGCGTCTTTTTTGTAAAAAAAAAACAAACATTTTGTGATACAAGTTACATATGCGTTATTTAAAAAGAAACACGAGCAAGAATCGAGAAGTTGTCTGATATGGTTTAGGGTTAGTGTGTACGATTTAGTGCCATCTTGGGGTGAAGAAGAAGAAGAGATTTTTCAAACACAGTGTACTGTACTTGCTCCGTAGCATAAAGCAGTCAGGCTGTCGTTCTGTATTTCCTCCATGCTTCACATTTTTGGTGTTTTTCTGGTCATATTATATCCCCACTGTCGCTGAGTCCAGTTTTGGATTCTCCATCACTGTTGTACACCCTGTGCGGCAAAGGCGCACGGCTGCGCGCTTCTCCAAGAGGCATGACATCCATCCTACTAGACACGTTGATGTCGAGCAGACTCTGCAGGTGTTTGATATAGTCAATGGCCGCCCTCAGTGTCTCCACTTTGCTCAGCCGTCTGTCGTCGAACTCCTGCGGCAGATGCTCCCGCAGCCGCGCGTAACCCTCGTTTACGCAGCGCACCCGGTGTCGCTCCCTTTCGTTCCTTTTCCGGATGAACGCCGGTTCGAAGGGGTACTCGCACACGCCGATGGATCCGTGAAGGGGGAAGCATGGTATACGTCTGTATGGCAACACCTGGTCGTGCACGGCGTCCAAATACCCGGCGTCCAGGTGCAACGGCAGCCCGCGTCTGAGCGCATCCTTGTAGTGCGCACCGCTGTCGACCATGGAGAACCGATGGAGAGCCAGAGGAGGGACGTGCGGTATGTGGTCCATGAATTTCTTACTGTGAAAAGTCATCTTTTAAATGGTATAATTAACAACTTACAGTCATAAAACCACCTCAGTGCCAACGATCCTGCACCAAATTACGCGTCCGACAAGTGGTGCCAAAGTCTCCTCACTATCATCGCGAACGTCGCCACGGTGTTGATAAATATCCGAGTTGTCGGTCGTGACCCTTCGACCAGATCAGACAAAGTGACAGCTTTGGTTGGTCGGGTTCCCAGGCTGTCGACATACACACAGAGGGAGGGTGGGTGTGACCCGGGGCGGAGATGCAGCAGAAAGGTGTCTACTCAAGATCAATGTGTTTAATTTACGTGTCTTCCCTCCGCTGTGACGGTGATGGAACTAAAGGTTTATTTACATACCAATACCATAATTAGTGGCAATAATTATGTCAATCAACCATGTATTAAATGCACATAAATCTATTAATTAGTCAATCAATTATGTATTGCTCCATTAGTTTGTCCATGTTGGACAACATTAAAAAAAACATTTACAGGGCCAGAATTTGTTGTACATCATTATTAATATATTTTTATATATTTTGTTGACAGGCTTAGTTTATTTTACCCCAAAGATTCCCTCAAAATAAATGATTAAAGACTCATCGGTTACCGTAATCTTTCAAACCTTTGCGCAACACAGCAATTTTGAAATTAGTGGAGATAGATACAAAAAGCTGATCTTTTCTACATTTCTGAATAAAATATTAAGATTTATGGAAAAAACGCAGGGCCTCTGGTCTGATTCTAAGTTAAAGTGTTTGTAAATCAGTCTCACTCTTAGAATTTTGACGAAAAGGTCAGAAAAACTCGACAAATGTATTTAAATGCATTTAAAAAGAATTTAGTATGAGTTTATTGGGGCGGAAGTGAAGCGCAGTAAAAAATCTGACCTGAGATCAGCCTCATTCGCAGCGCATGCGTAGTGCGACTCTCCGCTGTCATGGCCCCCTTTTTGGAGGTATTGTATTGGTATGTTATTGTTTTCACTCGTGCTTTCTTCTAAAACGCTCCATGTTTTGTTTTAAGTTAAAAAAATGATATCGAAAAGTTACTTCTGTAGATTGTTAAACTCTAGCCGCTACGTTGTCTCTGTTTAATGTGTATGAAGATACAAGTTAGCAAAGCTAACATTAGCATTGAGCAGCAAAACAGTGTTTTGAAACTGTGGAAAAAACTGTTCCTACGCTTCTCTAGTGTGACGTACAATAACCGGGACCTAAACTCTTTTCAATGTTCACAGTGAGGGGATCCTGGACGTACCTTTCGTCAAGATAATGTTACTGATGGGCATCAGTTGTTGAAGTGAAGTAAGTCCATGTAGCTATCACTGTTTAATCTTGTCTATAACGCAACAACAAGTGTTGTTTGGGATGTAAATGTTGATACGAACGCGGAGAAGTCAGACTTAAATTATTGTTTTTGAAAAAAATATTTTTAATTGATAATAATGATGATTTTTTTTTTTACAAGGATGAACGACATGAACCTGAGTCCTGTGGGCATGGACCAGCTGAGTGTGCCCTCAGTGAGTGCCAGCCACCTGGGTTTGTCCACATCCCCGACACACAACCCCATCCCCACTCCAGGTATGAAAAACCCATCCATAAATGAAAGGCCACATTAAATATGCACCGGTTGCTTGCGCCTGAATATTAACCCACATAGTGTTGGGTTAATATTCAGGCACAAGCAAACAGTAAATTGTTGTTTACCATGTCTATTGCTGGAAAATATTTTTTAGGCATGCCAGTAGCCATCCCTAGTTTGGGTCCTTCACTGGGCTCCCTCCCATCTGCCCTCTCATTGATGCTCCCAATGGGTCCGCTGAGTGACAGAGGGGTGATGTGTGGCCTTCCAGAGAGGAATTACTCCCTCCCGCCTCCTCCGTATCCTCACCTGGAGGGCAGCTACTTCAGACACATATTACCAGGTAGTCAACTTTATCAATCTGTGGAATATGAATAGAATCTGTTGGTTTTTAAAAAAAATGAATTTTAATGCTTTGGTTATGGTCATCATTTTCAGTTGATTTCAGTCACAACATTTCGCTCCTCCCTCTGTAGGTATCCTGTCATATCTAGCAGACCGTCCACCCCCTCAGTACATTCATCCCAGCAGTCTCAACATCGATGGAACGCTGTCTGTTGCCAGCAACAATCCCTCAGGTCTGGACCCCTACAGTGGCCCTGGAGGCCCGCTGGAACAGAGCCTGGTACCCATGGACTCCAGACAGGTCACTGGTCAGGCAGACCTCCACCAGACCGGTCCTCATGAACTGGACTCAACAGGATTATCTATGGAGTCACGTGTCAACAGCCCCATGTCCCCTGACAGGATGGGGGAGGAGCTGGCCTCAATGGAGGGAGTTGGGGTGGTAACAGTGTCTGACTCGCAGCAGCAGCTCGGCGGTGGGAGGCAGCCTCAGCCACACGAGGGTCTGACCGGTGTGGACTCCTCAGGTGGGGTGTTGCCTCTCCATGGACCTCCTGTGTTGGAACTACCAGTGGTTATGGAGCCAGATCACATGGGGGGCCGAGTTGGAAATTCCGGGCCAGGAGCAGGAGGACTTGGAGAGCAGCTTCATTCAAATGGGGAGATGAACTCCGGAGTCGTCAGTGTGGTGCTCACTTCCTCCATGGCTAATCAAGGCCAGCTGGAGTCGGTGCCTCTTCACGGACACTCAGGGATGGGGCTGGAGTCGGTGAACGTGTCCCCCATCACTGCAGAAGTGTCACTCGGCCCAGAGAACAACCTGGTGTTGGTTAACTCCACCTTGCAGCTGGAGGATTCCTCCTCCGACAAAGACAACATGGTCAATGCCTACACCATCTGTGAGTTCATGTTCATCTGTCGGATGATTAAGGAACTTAATTGACATTAAGTGTTGACCTACTTTTTGTTGTCCACTTAGGGTGCACACTATGTGAGCGCTCATATACCTCGGACTGTCCAGAGCATGGTCCGGTCACTTTTATACCTGACACTCCCATCCAAAGCCGAGCTCGTCTCTCTCTGCCACGTCCACTGTGTCTGCGCATCTCTGTGGCTGATGAGCCCATGGGTAGGACATGAAACACAATTGTTGTTTTCAGCTAAGATGCTTGAATTAATTAAATGATATTTTCTTACACCCATGTTCATAACCATCAGGCAGATGATCCACTAGTCCAAGCTAAAATGTAAAATTAAATTTAAAATTGACTGATGAACACA
>NC_024314.1:25533912-25573359 GCF_000523025.1 Cynoglossus semilaevis | reverse complement strand
TAAATTTAAAATTGACTGATGAACACAGACAAAATTCTTTTTTCAGAATTAAAATATTTTTTTAATATTACTTACTGAATGTAGTTTATAAATTCCTTTAAATCCCATCTCAAAATCACTCTAAGTCAAAAACAGTCTGGACACCTAATTAGTAAAAAGTAACTCTGTTTGCTGCAGGTGTTTTTGCACGGGATGTCATCGCTCCCCGAACCTGCTTTGGACCAATGGTGGGCCAGCATTGCAGCAATGTAGATCTGTCTGATTGGCCAGAAAAGGACACGCCTCAAATATGGAAGGTCAGTGCATTGGTGTATTTATTCAATTTAATAAATGAATAAAAAGCTGAAGGAGCTAACGTCGCACTTTTGATGTCGCAGATGTATCATAATAACGTGCTGGAGTTCTGCATCGTCACAACAGATGAGAACGAATGCAACTGGATGATGTTTGTCCGCAAGGCAAGGTACGACCCGCAGTGTAACTAACAATTTGGTAACTTTATCTTATGTGTTAAAACTGAGCGATGTTGTTTATTCAGGACGTGTGAGCAGCAGAACCTGGTGGCGTACCCTGCCAACGGCAAACTGTTCTTCTGTACGACCACTGAGATCCACCCGGACCAGGAGCTGCTCTTCTATTACAGCAGAGACTACTGCAGATTGTTGGGTGAGGGGAAACTGAGTCCAGTCTTTCCATCTCTTCTAAATGTGTTGAAAATGTATTATTATAAAGTGATAATTTGCTATTTGGTGTCTGTGCAGGTGTTCCTCAGATGCCCGATGGCCAGATGTGCCAGTGTGGTAAAGAGTGCTCCTCCTTCAATGAGCTCAAGTCACACCTGGGCAGCCATAACAGCAACCACAACCATAATCAGCCTCAACACAACCACAGCCCACAGCAACAGGACCACTGTCAACAACAGCAGCAGCAGCCACAGGAGCAACAACCGCAACAACAGCAACACGCCCACCAGGATGAGAAACTCACCAACGGAACCTCCAGCTCCTCCTCTTCTCCGTGGCCCTGCCACGCTCCCTCCACGGGACAAACGCACAACGAAAGCTGCGCACGCAGGGACGGCAGTGACAGAAACTCTGATAATAACCCAAGGGTCAAAGGACAGGGTCACGTGCGGGAGAAGAAATTCAAGTGTAGCATGTGCTCCCAGGCCTTTATCACTTCCACTAAGCTCAACTTGCACTTTATGGGACATGTGGGAATGAAACCCCACAAGTGTGAATACTGCAGCAAGGCCTTCAGCGATCCCAGCAACCTTAGGATGCACCTCAAGATCCACACAGGTAAATGTAATATATATATTTATATATATATCTATATATAAATATATATGTGTATGTAAATATGTATGTAAATATATACATCCACTTTTTCCTACACCAACAAAGGCATCACTGGTGATTCTTTCACCTAGAAGCCTGACATCTTTCTCCACTGATAATCTATGACTTTTTTAGATTGTTTACCTTTTTTTCGATCGTCTCACAGGTCAGAAGAACTTCAAATGTACAGTCTGTGAAAAGTCGTTCACACAGAAATCCCACGTGGCGTCACACATGCTCATTCACACCGGCGCCGAGAAGCTCAAGTGTGACCTCTGTGAACGGACTTTCCTCAGGAAGCACGACCTGAAGCAGCACATGTTCTCACATACACAGTATGTCACTTACCTGAATGTTGGGAAAAAACTTGCTCATTTTGTCTTTAACTGATAATTTCACATATTTCTGTCCCTAAACAGTGAGCGTCGAATACAGTGCCCAAAGTGCAACAAACACTTCCTGAAGACTAACCACCTGAAGAAGCACATGAACTCGCACGAGGGCCGCAGAGACTTTGTCTGCGAGAAATGCCATAAAGCGTTTCTCACCAAATACCACCTCACCCGTCACCTCAAGATCTGCAAAGGCCCCAAAGCCGAGAGGGCGTCACGCAAGGAGCAGGACATAGAAGAGGATGAGGAGGAGGAGGAGGATGAAGGTGACAGCAGGGGGGAAGGAGGAAAAGGAAGAGACAGATTGATTGACTCCACAAGTAATGAAGATTGTGGTTTAGATGTTGGAGGATACAACTCTGACAAGTCCCCATCGCCGCCTCATTGATGACCACAGTGCCTCTTGTTGGTTTGTTTTTTTGTTGCCTCAACACTAATGTAATATCTTGCCAAGTATCATTTACTACATTGTAATTGTCACATTTAATATAAAAACGTTTCGGAAAGATCTATACTTTGAATAATGTTTCGTTCAAATTCGTGTTTCTTTCCTTAATTCAGTGAAACTCTGTGCAATAGTATTGGTTCATAGAATTTTGTGGGGTTTTTTTTTGCTCTTATAAGTTATAATTGTTATTTTGTCTGTTTAAACTTTTCCAGCCAATCATTGTACGTTCAGAATAACCTGACTCCTTATTTATTGAATAAATCATTTTCTTTTCATGTTCAAATTTTCTTTCTTTTATGTTAACCCATTGAATTGAGGTCTGAGCAGCGGTAGAGAATATTAAAATATACTTACATTTGAATTAACCATCGTATCATATTCAACACCCTGTGTAACTCCACACAGCTGAGGGCAGGTAGCGCCCTCACGTGGACAAAGAATTCAAGTCGGAAGGCTGATAATGGTAAGCTCCTAAATAAAATGACCAAACGGACCATTTTTGGAGTAGAATGCGTTAGAAACTGACTAAATTTGCTTTTAATGTGCCCATGATAGAACGGGTTATATGTAACAACATTTGTATAAAATATTAAGAAAAAAACAAATATAAAACAAACCCAAATACAGTGGGTAGTGTCAATCATATCGTAAAAATATAAGTAAAAAGTGTTTTTTTCTTGTTCTCTGTTTCTCGATTTATTAGACTCACCAATCTTATTAGGTTAACCATTTTACAACGCAAACCTTTTTTGAAAAAAAAAAAAAGCAGAAACCTAAGTCCCTCCTACCGGAAGTAGAAAGTGTAGCTTCCGGTTCAGTACAAATCATGCAGCGCCGCGGTTGTCATTCTCGTTAGCGTGGTAGGAAACGTCTTTATGTTTTTCTAAAACTTCTAACTTTATTTTCTCTAAAATTCTTTATATTCCTTACTCGCAAACACCTATACATACATTTTCAAACTTATAGCTAAACCTACGTCATTTTCCTACATTTCCTTTCATGTGTATTTGTCCTTATTGTTAGCTAATTTTAGCTCTGTGTTATAGCTGTAAGTTGAGGGACAGTTATGACCCCCTGTCTTTAATGTAGGTCATGCATAGTAAACAGTTGTTAGTTCTGCACCCTCTGTTTGCGTGATATTTTTTTTCCTTTTCACCATGGTCCTGAGTCTCTCATTTTTGTAACTTGGCTTCTTGTGTCAGCTTAAACATTGAGGAGAGCATAAGACCATGTTTACTCCACCGAAGGAGGTGATGCCCAGTATGATTGACAGTGCTCTGAGGATGAGGAGAGAGGAGCAGGCTCGGCAGGTTGTCCTCGCCTGGGCTGTGCTTAACGTCTCTCTGGCCGGCATGATCTACACTGAGATGTGAGTTCTTCAAACAGTTGCTTCCAGTTGTAGTTTTTACCCTAGGCAGCGAACCATCTTTTTTGTATCTTGCTCTTTTAAAGGTCGGGGAACTTGCTGAGTCGATACTACAACATCACCTACTGGCCTATCTGGTACATTGGTAAGACAGAACAACTGTTTAATTTTTAAGGCATATCAATAAAAAACTTACATACTTGCAGATGTGTAGGTGTTTACAAATTGTTAGCTTTTAATTAGCACTTGTTGTTTCTCAAATGACAAACCGGCCTGTCCTCCAACCTCAAGAATTAGAAGTTGTTGTTTTTTGAAATTCTTAGTACAACATTCTGAAATTTTCTCCTTTGATTTCAAAATTTAGTATATTATATATATTTTAGATTTTTATTTTTAGGTTGTTTGTGTATTTTAATTACTTCATTCTGCAATGTGTCATTTAGTTTTAAAGTCTCTGTAAAAATAAACATTTATTGAATGTAAAACAATTGCATATAAACAATAATTCTAGAGTTTGGGGTTTTTTTGTTTACTGTGTGAAGTTTAACGCTTTGTATTGTATGTGTTTCTTATATGTTTGTCTTCTGTAGAACTGTTGTTAGCGTCTCTCTTCAGCCTCAACGCTCTTTTTGACTTCTGGAAATATTTCAAATATACTATGGCACCATCTACTATCGCTGTATCCCCTGAACAGCATCTCCTGCTGGGGCTCAGAAACACAAGTGAGACTTAGTTTTCTCAGTGTTTTATTTCACATGTTGGGATCAAAAAAAGTTCATCTTAAATCTTAAATCTTAAATAATTCTTTTGAATGTAGGTATACAGGCCTCTCCGCCACAGAGGCAGGAAAAAAAGGAGACTCCTGCTCCGGCGCAGTTGTCTCCCCTGCAGGGTCAAAGTGTGCTGAGTTTCAGCCCCTCTCGATCTGCCACCATCAACCCAAAGTTCTCCCCGAGCTGTGTTCCTGGCTACAGTGCTTCACTCAGCCCATCCACTCCAAACAATGCTGGGGGGGGCTTCTCTCCCTCAGTTGCTTATGGAAAGGTATGATATTCACACCATTGATATATCTTCTCAAAGGTAATATAAGAATTAAACAGAATAACCTTATTGCATATCTCACATGACTCTCCACTGCAGGTGTTGAACTACAGTCCCTCCCCTGGTTCATCTCCTTACCCCAGCAGCATTGGTCCAGCAGAGGGCTCCAACCTAAGGGCTAGGTATCGCACGTCGCCCTCAGTGTTTAATTCCCCTGGAAGCAAAGAGGACTGCATGGATGATCTGAAAAGCCTGGAGAGGTTCCTCCGGACAGAGGAGGAGAAGAGTCACCGCAGCCAGCTAGGTAGATACAGAAACTGTAGGAACGTCAGAATCATTGTCATTATTGATTGGTCAGATTAATATGTCTCACAATATTCAATTGGTCCCAATAAAAAACATTTCTGCATGCACAACGTGCAAATAAAAACCTTTGTCGTCCTTTGTAGGAAGTCCAGAGTCTGTGTCTCCGAACCACAGTCCAACATTCTGGAACTACAACCGCTCAGTCGGTGACTACACTCAGAGCCTGCGGAAGTTCCTGTACCAGCCCGCCTGTCGCTCCCAGGCTCCATCTGCACACAAAGATGAGACAGATCTGGGCTCCAAACAGGCAGCAGAGGAGGTTTGACCATCTGAACTGTTGTGACTCTGTTTGTCTGCAGTAACAAAGCTACTGTCAGACATATTGATGTGACTGATGTATTTACCTCGTTTTTTGTGTAGGTGTGGGCCAGAATCACAACCAGCCGTCCTGTCGTGGACCACATTGATAGCTGGACGGCCAAGCTTAGAAATGTGAGTTCAGACGTTCCGTTAGAACTATTAAATGTTGAAGTTCCCCGTATTATGGATTACATGTTAATAATTTTTACACACAGTGGATAAGTGATACAATCCTGGTGCCTTTGGTGAAGGAAATCGACTCGATCAACAGTCAGCTCAGGCGGATGGGATCTCCTGAGCTCCAGATAGGAGGTAAACATATTGGGCTGCCAAAAGCTGCATGTGCAGCTCCAGAAATTTGAAGACAAAATTACATCATGTATTAAAAGACTCGTGACTTTCCCTCTTTTCTCCACTAGAGGCAAGCATCAGCAGCCTGAAGCAGGCGGCCGTGATGAAAGCATCAGCCATACCCACCATAACCTCAATCGTACAGTACCTGGACATCACACCAAACCAGGAATATCTAGTGGAGCGGATCAAAGGTGGGTCCACCTGAAACTCTAGTCTGGTGGTGGGCAAACTTTTTGGCTCACAGGCCAAAATGAGCTTCATAATTTGGCTGGCGGGCCGGTTCAGTATTGGTTGGATCTAAATATAATGCAATACAGAATAATTTGAATAAAATGCACAAGAATAATCCTAAACTTTTAAAAATTGTTTTTCACAATTGATGTCTTGGCCATCTAGGGATTACAGTTGAATTGTTTATCATACCTCGTACCAGTGTCTGTAACTGTGCATTTTATGGTGCTGTTTTGTTGATTTCAGAGCTCGCACACAGTGGCTGCATGAGCTCTTTTCGTTGGAACAAAGGAGGAGACCTGAAGAATAGAAAGTGGGACACGGACCTCCCCTCTGACTGTGCTGTAGGTACACTCATACAACAACTTATTTAACAAAAACTGTTTTACTTCCTGCCTCGCTAAAAACAAAAACTTCCAAAGTTAATTTTGTAATTTTCTATAGACCTTAGTGATTGTGCTGAATAAACACAATAATAAATATTGCAGTAATTTGATGCCGTTTGTTGAATTTTCTCTTTACTATATAACATCATAAATAGATTTCATTTTCACTAGTTCTTTTTTCTCTGAGTGAATAAGATAAAGAGCAGGTCTGTTGCTGTTCTACTTTTTATAGTCTCCCTCTTGATTTCGGAACGTGTCCTGTCATAGTTTGGTCTGTGCTCTAGTTACTTTACAGCAACAGTCTTCCTGCCTTTACTGATCAGGATTAAGCAGCCAAGTGTGTTATACTGACTGGCACATCAGTGTCCCTAAAATCAGGTCACTCTTATATTTTTACCTCCTCAGATCCTCATGAATATGTTTTGCACCTATTTGGACTCCAGACTGCCCCCACATCCAAAGTACCCCGATGGGAAGACCTTTACTTCGCAGCACTTCAGCCACACGCCAGACAAACCTGGTAGGAAACGGTCAAGATTGTTGGGATGTTGTTCCTGCCCACGTCTGTGTCAGACGTTTTTTTTCCTTGATGCTGATTGGGTTCTTGTGCTCTTCTGTAGATGTAACCAAAGAGAACCTCTTCTGTATCCACCAGAGCAGCACCACTCCTCCTCACTACCAGCTCATCTACCAGGGGAACATCTACAGTCTTCCCAAGGTGAGAAATGAATTACATAATTAGTCTATTCTTGATAATGTGGCCCTCAAATGAGTTGAGGGCCACATCTGAGGCGGTCTCAAACTCAAATGAGTTGAGGGCCACATCTGAGGGAAACCTCATTGGAGGGTCATATCAGTGTTCGATGTCTATACAAAAAAATGGTAAAATGCTAGATTATCATTCTTAAATAAACAACTAAAGCATTATAATTAAAAAAAAATTAAAAATGTAATTCAAAGGAAACACCTAATGGCAGGTCAGTTATGAAGATTTGTGTCAAAATATTTTATATGATGCTTTAACAGTAAACTGCCAGCTCTATATAAACAGTGTTACTTCAATGACCTTTGACCTCTGTTACAGGGCAGGAACAACCTTTTCCACACCATCCTCATGTTTCTCTTTGTTATTAAAACCAAGGAGTCTGGCATGTTGGGGTGAGTATTCAAAGTAATTATAGCTACATCATGTGTAGATAAAGAGTCAAAAACATGCAATGTTGAATACATTTCCAACACGTGGTTCTGCAGCACAGTTGTGGATTGTGTTACTGTAAATGTTCAACTTGACCTTTTAGACCTTGATAACTGGCTCGCCTTTCATATTTTTCTTCAGGAGGGCAAATCTCGGACTCTCGGGCGTGAACATCCTGTGGATCTTTGAAGATTGATGCGTTTATAATGTGCATATGGAGGATTACCGTGAGTGCTGCACACACCGGTTGTAAACTCAGACTGGCTCTTCATTTTGTAATTCACATCATTTAAGTCAGGATTTTTTTTCTCTATCATGCTGCTGTGAGCTTACCATACAACACAGAGCTGTGGTTTTATCATTGGTTTTGTTATTTTTGTATTTTGTATTTGTCGGCGCGGCAGAAATGTAAATATGACACAGTTTGGGTCGGAGAGGGCAACGACCTGGTTAAACTGAATGTAAATACATGTTGACATGTTCCGTTACAGTAGCATCTGTGACTTTTTTAGCTAGCGTGCTGGTTTGTTTTTTGTTGTAAAATGAATGCCTGCAGTGACAGAGATGGTGCTTAAATTTACTTTAAAAACTGATGCCTCCTGGAAAGTCTCTGGCACACTCTCAGTAACCGAGGATAACTTGTGATTTGCTGAAAAACGAACAGAAAACCTCGTTGTCGCCAAAGTCTTTGCTCTGATTGTACAGAAAGTCATTTATGACATTTAAAACTTTTTACATGCTCACATGCCTTACAGTACTTGCTTATTCTGTAAAATGTCACTTGAAAGGATGAATAAAATTTAGATACAAAATTCTCTTGTTCATTTCTCTCTTGAGTTGAGCCTATTTAGCTTAGTTTCCTGGACGGCCACATGGTGGCAATATAGCCCAACTGAGTAGTAATGTCAAATTTGACCTTACGCTTGTTCCCATCATCTTTAACGACACTGTACATCCACTATATGTGCTATTAGCAGATATGAACAGTGATTTACAACACATATTGGTTGTTTTTAAAATATTGCCTGTCACTAGTAGATGAGGACAAACCGTTTTTCTAAGGAGTTAATGGGATAACAATGTGTCCTTGAAAAGAAGAGTGATTATCTGAAGGATATGGTGCGGAATTTACAAGCTTTGTAGATAATACGATTTTTTCCAAGCCTGATTTCTAAATATTTAGAAAATCAAACATGTATGTGTTTACTAAATACATTATTATGTGGTAACAACCGTGTTTGTTTTGTAGTTTTTATTTTCAGTTCAAAACTAAATTTCCCACAAAGCTGTTTACATTGTAGTTTCGCCCGCTGGGAAATGCAGTTAAAATCTCATCTGAGAGTATTTCCGTCTAAATACTATACATATACAGGGTGTTGTTCGTAATTTATATTCATTTATTTACACAAACACGAGTGTCAGTGGTGTGTTTATTAACGCAGCTTAAGAGACTTGAGGGCAGGGGGCGTAGAAAACACGCAGAGAACTACAACGCCCAGGATAGACCTGGGCCGCTGTCGCACCGCGCTGCTCATATCCGCTTGACTTGCTCTCAGTGTTGGAAAAAGGACTTTGAGAAACTGCAGCGATGTCAGTCCAGGTTGTGGCAGCGAAAATGGCAGAGGTCGAGCTGAAAGACGTCCCCGCAGGCAAAGAGCTGCCGATGAAGTCTGCACTTTCACCCACGTCGGATGGCAAGGGTGTCGGTAGGAACGAGCCGCACGAGGCCGGTTCCTCCGCTGCTGCGTCCCCGTCAGTGGAGTCCTCTGCCAAAGCCGGGGAATCCAGCCTGGGTTTGCTCACCCCGAACCCCGCTAAGATGCCGCAGGCGTCGGCTATGAAGCGGACGGACCCGCAGGAGAACGGCGGAGAGGCTTTTGTCAACCGTGACGGTACCGTGGCCGAGGCTCCGCGTATGAAAAAGGTAGGTCGGTAACGAGACAACCATTTTATTCTCGTCATAGCCGCTCATATGCTCGCTGATATTGAAGCTCCTCGCCGCATTGGAAGCTCCGTGGCTTTGTGTGACGATGCTAACAGGCTAACTCCAAACCAAAAGCTGATTCGGCGGTGTCATTTTTGGACTGCATTTATGATGCTAGCTGCGAATAAAGCAGTGAAGAATGTATTAGTTGTTAATCGACTAAAATTGAGCAGCTTCACTGTTTAAAAGTGACAATTAAAACTTTGCGTCAAGAGGCAACTAACGGTCTCTGTCAAACTTGTCAAAAGTTCTAATTTAAGTTTTATTCTAAATATCTCGTCATCATCACGTATGTATTAACTGTTTCTTCACACTAATATTGATCGCTGATGTTTGTTATTCAAACATTTAAAGGTAGAGTCTACGCAGATTTACCCCTGTGTTGTTGATCAATAACAACATCTTTACACTTAGCTTAAATGTATTTCTTTGTTTTCAAGAACCAACTCTTAATTTGTTAAATATATTGTCAGGCTAAAGCTGAGGAAACGGAACTAAATATTTCAACCATGAGTCCCAGTTAGTCACCACGACCAGTTGGTGAAAAAAAAAAAGATCTTGTTGTGATGATAAATACTGTATATGTAAACTGAGGGGAACAAACGTGACCCGATGTAGGTTTGATGCAATAGGGTGGTGTGAACTATCTGGTTTACCCCTCAAACTGTTACCTTTACAAAAGTCGGCACTCATTTTGTACAGTCTGTGATCCCACATCAGGCACAGTTGCCAAATATGTGATGACCTTAATATGATTCGCTATCACGAAAATACAAGATTGTTTCGCTGTCGTATATTTTGGCAAGAAGCTAAATGCTCAAGTTTACACCTAAAAAAATAGCTTCCCAAATAGCCTTTTAGCTTCTGTGGTTAGTGTATCCTGTATGACAGTAAACACTGAAGTCGATATATTTTTGCTGGTCTTTGAATGTTTCATTACTGGGTAAATCACAGCAAAAGTCGACATCATTAGGCTAGGCACCTCTAGTATAATTGACTGTTTCTGTCAGCAATGTTGTCCTGCCGCTGTGGTGTGAATCAAACATAGCTGATCTCGGTTGTGCCTTATGGTAATTTTATAGCTGCGTGATCTCGGTTGTGCCTTATGGTAATTTTACTGCCAAATTGGATTGTGATTTACAAAGAATAAATAGAACTCAGTCCTTGTCACAAGAAATTAAACACTTCAGGGGAAGAAAGTCTTTTGGTAAATGAGGTGGCAGTGAAAAGTAACCACAACTTTCCTAATTATAACCTGACTTTCTTCTAAAACCAATGGAATTTTTTTTTTCTTTTTTTACTTTATAACGTAGCGTCAGCATTTTGTGTCCACGCGGTGTATCGACTCTGTTATAAACACAGTATATTCCCTTCAACTACTAAATTACAACACTGAACTTTTTTTTTTCGTCTCAAAACAATTCAAGAAACAACTCCACTTCCACTTCTGGTTCACATGATACCTTATTCCATGACAGTACAAGCACATGATATTCTTGCTGTATGTATGATGCTGTGGTTCTCTCTGCTTAGGTTTACTGTTTGCATCGAATGATGACTCAGGTATCAATATTAAATATAATTTAATTTAATTTTGCATACAAAGCGGTGCGGGACTAATCAATTTATTGGCACTTGGAGTGGAATGGGTGTTACAACATTCCATTAATCAGACCGGTTTTCTCCAGTCTGATGGAACCTTACGGGAATCTTTGACTGAGGTGACGTGTTCAAATGGAGTCTTGACTTTTTTGCAGTTATCCAAAAAAAAAAAAAACTGCTCTTAAATCCTCTTATCTGCCTGTGCTGTACAGGCTTGATTAGTCCTTGATTGATAAGGCCAATGTTCAAGGAAAGGTCTGTTTGTGATAAGGAGGTGGCTGCCAACTTCATTGTTTGATTCTAGGTGTTAGTTGACATGTGATTTATACGGCGCGGTCCCCGGAGTGCACTTTGGTTGTGGTGGCCAGGTTCAAACAATAACTTTTATTCTGTGTATTCTAAACAATGGGTCATTATTGTCCTTTAGACACAGGCTTCAGTCCCATAATTGTTTATTTTTTTAATGCAATCTGAGGGACAATGAACGCTATTCATTGTAAAATTATGACATAAGAATTTAGGGACAAGGACTGACTTCACAAACACGTCCACAGTTTTGAGGAGAAAGTCGTCCTCACCCATTAGACAGCCCCTAAAGACATTTGAGTACAAAATGACCCACAGTGCAATAGCCGGAGAGTGCAGTGTGAGGATGGACCATAGACCAACAGCATCTGTGAGCAGATGGCTCTACATCCCCGAGACTCTGAATGAAAGCAGGCATCTGGAGGGCCACCTGCAGCCGGGAGCACTGGGTCCACAGTGTCAACCTCATCTGAGGCGCAGCACGAAGCTCGACACGGAAAACAACAACCACGTCTGGATTATAGAGGAGACCAAGTTCTCTTACAGGACCATGGTACAGATGGTGTTAGTCTCCAAGATTCTATTCGATGGAATTGTATTCATGCCTGTTTATTTGATATGAAATGAAACCCTGCTGATCATTTTCCGAGGCCTTGTCCTGCGAGTCGTTAGGTATGTTGTAAACAATTCAACGATAGTGTTTAATCATTTTTTGTGTACTCATAGCCATACTTTAAACCAAGGTGGGGGCCGCCAGGAGGCGCTAGGAGGGAAGATGTAAAAAAATGCAAAAAACTTTTTGTAAGCTGTTTACACAAATGTTAAGATTAATTATTTCCACCACCTTTTAGTACACCCAGACTGTAGCAATCAAAGTCAGAAAAATGTTGTTTAAGTACTGTATATGTGTACACAGGACAAGGCACAGAACATACTCACAACAGCAGATATGGTTGTATGGACTGATGTGCTTTTAATACAAGTGACATCACTGTCTCTAATCTCTTTCTGGTAAAACCTTGTATGGGCTCATTTTTTTTAAATCCCCATGTTATCATTACATCACGCCATTGACACAAAAAGAAAATATCTCTGCACTTCTTTAATTTCGCCATTTCTGTGCGCGTAAAACATGCTTGTGTGGTTAAAACCGTGGCTCCCGGGATTAGCGGCGGCACCTCTTTTTTTTGGTCATTTTTTGGTTAAACGGTTAACCCTTCAGTGCCCAAACTGGTGACCAATGCATTTCATAATACACTCATTATTTTCCATTGTGTGTTATTGATCCTAGAAATGTAAAAGAAATGTGTGCGATTGTTAAAGTAATTTCATGGTTATTGTGAGCTGGAGTAAGAGACGCAATAAATAAATTGCAACACAGATTAATCTATCACATTAGGGTGGATAATCTGCTGTCACTACATTTGTATAATTCGATTCTGTAGTGTACACCCTATGGGACAAGAGGCTCCGTGCAGCTTATTTATAGACCATGAAGCATAGTGGCTCCTAGGCCACACTGCATTATAGATGTTCATCCCTAGCCTGGCCTTGAGCATCTGCCTACGCTGCAGCCAAAGGTAAGCGACGCAGCAGAGGATGCAGATATGCGGGCAGCAGTGTTGACTGACTGGATGACGGAGCAGCCGTTAATCCCTGCCTCTATCATGTCATCACATGATGGGATTAAAAAGCCTGCTCTCTGTTATGGTTGGTTCCAGATGTAAGCTGTTCGAGTCCCAGATGATGATTTCTTTTGTGTGTGTGTGTCCCACAAGGACTTGTCAAGTGAATGTCTGATTTCTGAGAAGCGGTAAATAGGAGTCATAAAAACAAGCCTGTTACTGGCTGAGGCTGTCAGGTCCTGTCACCAGAGTCACCTTCCCCATTGTCTTTTTCCCGATGACTTTTCAACTCATGTTTGGCTGATGATTAACTGGTTCGACGCACCGACCAATCAGAAGTGTCATCCCTATCACAGTGTTAGGAAACCTTTCAAGAAGTGTACTTCTAGCTGGTTTTATAAAAAGCCAAGAGGAGGTTGTGCTGAAGATGACGTCACCTCTCTCTAAGCTGTTGCTGCTGCTGTTAATGCTCACAGGTTAACAGGCTTACAGTAACCTGTAGCTGCTGTGTTGAAGAATGTGGAGTTTACAGTCAGTGATACCAATGACAGACATGCTAAGCTAAGGTGAAACTGCACAGTGTCTGTAAAAATATTGGAGTGGTTTCCAAAGTGCGGAGGGTGGCCCCTTAGAGGACATGATGATACAAGGTGGCCACAGCAAGGCAAAATATTTTTCAAATTTAATATTTTCTTTATTTTTCACGTGGGAAAATTGCACAGGTTTGTTATTGTATTTGCTTTCTTGCACGAGGAGAAGTTTTGTGGGAATTGCAAAATTTCCCCACTTGACTGTCCAGGGCAACACATCTTCCTATGGCCCATGTGTGTTTCCACAGCTTAGCAAACAGAACGCTTTATAGCTTATAGATACTCACTCCCGTAACCATTGTACGCATTTGTTTAATCCGTGTGTGTGACAACCTGGTTGTTAGTTAACCACTAAAGTATTGGTTCATTCTGAACTCTGCCCTGTTAACGTTGTCATCTTCATCTAGTTGTGCCTGCCACAGAGGAGAACACAGTATTTTTCTTCCCCTAGACTCTCATTTGTGAGTCACCTCAGCAATCAGGCCGGCGTGTGTTTTTGTCCGTTGGTGAGCACAGTGTTTAATTACACATGTTATCCTGTGGGGATGCTGTCGTCTTCTTACTGACGTCCTGTCCTGCTTCAGCAAGTCTTTGGTCTTTAACACAACTGTTGAGGTGAATGTTTGTTCTCTCTGGCACATAACACAGGACGAAATCACGACCACTTGGTTTCAATAAGTAACGGTAAACAAATCCATTTGAAACATACGTTTGTTGACTAGTTAATGGACTTGGAAAAACGTTTTTATGTTAAGCTGACTGATTTTGGTCAAGGGTTTGTTAGTTAATGTACTACAACTGTACTGTTCAGTACAGGGCGTTTGGTTTTAGCACATTTGTTCAGTCCATGTGTGTGACCATACATTTTGGAAACGTGTCCAGGGTTACCATGGTAATGCAGTCGAAACCCAAATCCCAACCCCACTGGAACAAAATTAATTGAGATTAATTGTTGAATCCTGACAGTAAAATATAGCATAAATCAACACATAACCAGCAGATTCCTTATCGCAGTGAGTCCACTGGCCGTTTGCTAGGTGCCCCCTCTTTGGCAGAATTATACATAACACTTTTACTGCCTGGTTACAGTGTACAAACTCAACAGCAGATGTTTTGTATGTGTGGCAGGAGGAATTAGGCAGCTCAGTGTGAGCCATAAAAATAGTTTATTTTGCTGATTTGCTTTCCTCTAAATCAAGGTTAGACAGTAGTCTTGTAATTCATGGTAAAATGAAGTCATTTCTGATTAAACAAAGCAGCACTGTACTTTGGACATTAGGAGGAATGTCACAGAACGACACGTTCATATTGTGAGCATCACGCTGTAACACTTGATCTGACAGCCTTGGGAGAAACGTGTTGTACAACAGCATGCATTCACACACAAAGTGAGGCTCAGGTGTTTTACCCACCTGACCTTTTCTGTTACTCAACCCAAGCCCTAAACCAGTGTTAATCAGACACCAGAAACCATCAGAGCGAGAAACTCCACTCTCCCTGTGTCTCTGTTCTCGTAGACACCCTGCCGAGGCCTGTATCTTTTTATGTGGTCTAATGTGTATTAAATAATAGACTGAGCACCGGCATGTGTCTGACAGATGGTTATTTGAGCCGTGCTAATGCAGGATATGGCAGATTATTCAAAGTTCTTTCCAACTATGTGTGAATTTTGCGATTCTTGGATTTTGTTGAGGTTTTCTTAGTGTAAGAAATGTGCACAAATTACAGGGATATAAAATGCACCTCTGTTGCACCAGTGTACCAAAAAACCATGCAAGTGAATGGATAGAATTTTACCAACAAGTGAAAATGTGAAACTATGTACATGGATAGAATTTTACAAACAAGTGAAAATGTGAAACTATGTACAAATAAAAAAGGAAATAAATAAAAATAGAAATGAAATAAAATGGTGCCTGTTTAGTTGAACACAACGATGATATAAACACAGGAATTGAGTCACAAGGAGATCTTCAACTGCGTAACTGTAACTAATGAAAATGAAAAATCTTCCTACCAATTAAGTCATCTGAATGACTCATATTTGTTAGTCTTTCTGCAAATTACATGTGACAGATACTAAAATAAGAAATCAGTTCTTTATTTTCTAAGTACATCGACCATTTCCAATCCTATGTTGAGAACACTTTAAATTCCCTGACAGCCTTTTCCTCGCCGCAATCATTAAACGCTGTTCTGCTGAGTCTTTTGCTGTTGGTTATTGATTCTTCGTGAATGAGGAAAGCAAGTTTGACCATTGTAAGGGGTCACATGGGAAGTGCTGAATCATTCAACTGCATTTTTAACGAATTAACCGTAGACAAATGTGTTTGAAGCCACTAGAGCATGGAGATCTGACGGTTTAATACAATTGAATATACCTTATCGCTCCTGTCTGGAAACGTCCCATACAGTCATGTGCATACCTTACATGTATCTGCCTGTAAAAAATACCATGAAGAAAAAAACATCTCTTTTTAGCCTTCAAAGACCAATATTGCAAAAATAACGACTTGGTTTACACAACAATATCTGGCCTTTGAAGTTTCTCTTTGATATAAAATGCTGAATAGTGGAAAGTTGAAAGAACCGATGCAGGATTGTCAGTAATCTAAAATTGCAGCATGTGTTTGAGAATATTCACTAGACCATGGAGTCATCCATGGAACTTTAGCAGCAGTGCAAAACCAACCACCGTCAAAAGCTACAAACAGCCTGGTTGCATGAAAATTCTAAAAAAGCAACATTCTTGACATTCTTATTTATTCTACATTTGACTTTTTTGGCTGTGCGGGGAAACAAATTGCAGCCAGATTATGATTTGAAAATCTGGGACCCCTAATCATTCTCTCCCATATGGCTGGTGCTGCTGAAGACCAACAATTATGTAACACTACTGTTGATGGTGCAAAGGATTCCAGCTCTGATCAATGCCTGAATCCCATTGCGACCCTTTGTGAGCAGTATGTGCAGTCAACGGAACAGGATGAAAAGGTACATTTAAAAAAGAAATGCTTTCAAAAATGTTTCAGTTGCTAAAACACAAAGGCTTTACATTTTATAACGAAGCAGGTCTTGAGGATTTGTGCTAATCACGGAGTATTAGTCTTGTGCTTTCACTCAAAAGAGGAATTATGCTGTTAAATGCAAAAAAGGCACAGATGGAAAAAAAATCAATAAGTGCAGGGAGAGAATTTGCTCTTGGTAAAAGCAGGTGCATAATGTAAATAAAGGATTGTCTAGGATTGATCCATTATTAACATTCTGAACTAGCAAACCCATTGTCCGGACAAAACTGCTAAGAATTGAATAAAAATACAATAACCTTAAAATCAGTGAGAGAAAAGCTAATTCTTCGTTAGACATTGAACAAAATTCGAATTGGTCTTAGGCTACATGATCTGACCAAGGTTGGCTTTTTAAAAAAATGCATTCAGGAACTTTTTTTATCATCAAAGTTTTCCAAAAGTAGGAAGGTTGTGTTTATCGTATGATGCTTTTCAAACGCTGAACGTTTTTGCTCTTGGCCTGTAATGCAGAGATGTCTTCACGCTAATTACTTTGTGTTTTTGTTGGTCTGATCTCGCTTGTGGTGGAGTCATGACCGGAGTAATTGGATGATCCAAATGTTGATCTTGCTGACAGCAAATCTTAAATGCTAAAACGTAAACTAAAGTATTCAGAATTGGAATATTCTTGGGAAAAGTACCACAGAGTTGGAACCACTACCCGAATGTTTTGAATTAATGGTCACTTTCAAATTTACTCCACACTTGTTCGTCATTTTTTTTGGGACCTTATTTCTTTTCAGTAATCGTTGCTGTCCAAAAACAATACCACAGTTTTTGAAGATGCTTTTAAAGTTTATATAAAAACAGACACTTCTCCCACCTGTATTTACTCCACGGGGTGGCCCATTGCATTATTGTGGTTGTGCTTAGCTGGTGATTTGAGTCGAGCAGTTTTGAATTCTGTTCTCGGTCAGGCCTGGCTTATCACACAGCCATTATGTCTCTTGTTTCTTTTATACCAGACAGACATGCAACCAAAAAGGACCACCCTGAAAGACTGAAGTACTCTGAAGTATTCTTTTACATTCTTTCACAGCAAAAAAGGGTATTGCTACCACTATACTTCAGAGTTTTAGATTTAGATTGTCAGGATATTTCTGTCCCAACAAACAAGAGCGTTGAAGTTTTTTGTGTATATGACAAACTAATCAAATAAAACCCTTGAAGTTCACTTCCATGTTTGAAGTACAGTATGCTATATCTGTGTTTTGGGGGAAATACCCGTCTAAGCTTTACTTTGTTCCAAGTAAAATTCCCAGAAATGCAGTTCGGTTAGGCTATAAGAGCTTAGGGAGGGCTGTACTGTAAAAGTCAAATGACTAGATGATCTCATACTGAAATTAGCTAACACCGTGGAGACAATGAAAATAAACTGTAGGTGTGGATACAACCTGTGCTCTAGAGTACATGGTTCGGTTCTTTTGCACCCCTTAATTTAAAGTTTACCATAAATCTCTCTACGTTACTGTGAAACTCTGCCTAGCAGCAGCAGAGTAATGTATTTGAAAACATGGGTTTTTAGGCCCCTGCTGGTGCTGTTGTGCAACTATACTATATGTCCTGGCTGTCAGAGCTACCCATGGTTTGGGCTATTATGAATGTATCAATCTTTTTAATGACCTATGAGTAGGACAGTCTTTCAAATCTTCCCCTAATGCTCCTCTTCACTTCTCATAGAACCATGCATGTTTATTTAGGCTTTATTCAATTTTGAGGTTAGCCAAAAGTCAAGCAATCTCTGACTTTCAACTTTTCAACCATCTGTTTTGACACCTGGTACGTGTGCTGATCTCTCTGGAGACAACCCCGTCCTAGGTTCTGGCTTGTGTCTCTCATGCTGTGGTATTTGATTTATCTGATGTGGTAGCTCTGTGGTGAATGCTGGTATTGGTGCTAATGCTGTTAGTTATTGTTTAGTTCCACTGTTCCTGAGTGCACCCCCCCCACACTCCTTATCTGCAGCAGTTGTTACTCAATTCCTGCTTCGTCACTGCAGCTTGGTATACACCAATAGGGCCGAGCGTGATTAGTTCATTGAGTTACATATTATCCCGGTTTAAGCTGTCATGCAAACTGTGGTTCGTAGAGGAGTGAATGAAGGCAAACGTAGAGAGCTCACTCTCCGTAAGAGCTGCCTCTACACAGGAAACCAAATTAGTTTGAAATTGTAAACCCTAGGTTTGGTTACATTTGAACAAATACAGACATTGAGTGTGTGATTTTGTGTGCGTAGCCCGAAGGATCGTTACCCACACACAGAAGTGGACATTAAGTATAAGCTTACCATTCAGGCTGACCTGGAATGCTGCTTCCCACTCGGCACACATGCGAACAGAAGGCCAACGTTGTTTTCAAAAAGTGCTGCCTCACAAAAAGCCTTCACAAAGGCTGAAATGAACCCCAACACACCCATCTGTCTGCTCTGCTTCCTATTAGTCAGAGCCAACCACTGACTGGAAGACAGGACTCAACAAGGCTGAGGATGAAGTACATTAGAGATATTCATACAAATAAAAAAAATCAATGCAATAAGCCTAAAGACATTAATATAGCATTAACATAATATTCTAATGTAATATGAAAACAGTGAAAGTCTAAAGACATTAATATAGCATTAACATCATATTCTAATGTAATATGAAAACAGTGACAAAAAATATACCTATACAGGAAGAAAATGTTAAATGCTAAATAGTTTTGGTGGTAATGTGTAATAACTGAACCACATTATTCCGTTGACTGGTACAACTGTAGATGGGGTATCTCTGCATTGGTTATTTAAATAATATGGCGTTGCAAGACACTGTATGTATGTATATATATATATATATATATAAATATATATATATATATAGTTACTGCTGAGTACCTCTTCTGGGATCCACTGCATTGTTTTTTTTACATCTGTAATCGACATATTTATGTATTTCTAATCTTTTTAAATGATTTTGCTTTTAGGTGTTGACTTTACCACAAAAGTGACTTATTTGACACCCGTCAAAGTTGTTCTATTTCCTGATATGAAAATATTGATTCTGATCAGATTACACTTTTCAGACGTAACTAGAGACAAACAGCTGCCATTATGACACATACATTCAAAAATAACCCAACTCGGTTCTCCGTGGATGTGCCTTTGATGTAATTATAACTTACAGTGAGAGACTGCTATTTTGGCCCATTTGAGAGTTGACGGGAAGAAACTCATACATATACGTGAAGCAGCAAACACTCTGGCTACTACTTATTTAGATGTGCGCAAAAAAAGTATAACAGTCAGTGATGTTAGCAGCACTAATTACAGGCAGTGGTCATATTTAGAATTGCATGTTGCACACTTGTATTTAGAGATATATGAGAGGATTGTTCAAAACAAAAATAGAACCATTGTTATCCTCGTTTATCAGGGGGTCGCTGCAGTCGTGGTTCACGTAATGACTAGGCTTTACCAGCAGAGAATCCGACCACTGCTGTCCAAATGGATGGATGAATGATTTGAGTACAAGCCATTCAATCACTGACCTATCTTTAGGTCAGTTTTTCAACAGATCAGATCAATGTTCATCACTCTGCTGATGGTGGGATTGGAGGTTATTTGAAGACAGTTTTTAGATGGGATCACTAAGCCTCAGGCCTCGGAGCTGTGTCCTATTTTAGTTGTGCAGCAAGACCCTTCTACTCAACACAGTTACTCTGTTTGTTAGAGGACAAGAGAGAGTAAATTTCCAGGTTATTGTTTATTAGTTTGTCTAAGAATATTTGCACTTCTGAACTTCTTGCCCCTACAAACCACTGCTTGTCCTTGAAGGATATGTGACGCCTGGGTTCTTGGCACTCTTTCTGGCTTTAGTAACAAGAACAAGGCATGTGAAAGGGAAGAGCAAAAGAAAGCCTTGATTACGGCTGTTCCCGTCTCCTCCCTCTCTGCTGAGAAGCAGGTAGGGTTTAATCTGTCACTAAGCCCAGGCATTCATTGCCTGTTTTCCTCTGGTGTCAGTGTCCCTGGCTTTTAAAGTTGACTATTGGACCATATCAGAGGGACAGAGATTGTTGTAGTGGGCAACGCTCACCTTAGTTGGCCATGAATTATTTCCATGGGATAACCTGCAGTGTAGCACTAGGGACAGGGGCAATGGTAGGATTTCTGTTCACCATGCAAGACCTCAGGGTTTGATTCGACTTACTGTCCCAACTGTCTTCCCCTATTGGGAGGGTGAGGCCAAAACTGGCATCCAGCACCAAACTATTCCATGTCACTGTGTTGACTTGTTGCCATCATATTAACTGAAATTATTATAATAAGCTTGGGTGACTCTGGCTTGTGTATCAGCAGCAGTGCTACAGTATGTACTTGATTTAGTACAACGGAAACCAATAGATTAGAATAGATTCAAGCTTTAATCTAATTTAGTGCACACTTTTGCTTGCCATCAGTACAACTGTACTTAGTTTTCCTTTGCGATTTCACCAGCTTAACCAAGCAGAAACATCAAATGTTACGTTAATGTAAACTTAGGTGTGTGATGTAAACAAGTTGCAGGATCTGGTCTCCTGTGACTGATGGTTAATTAACATCTCTTAAATACATATTCTGAGAAGTATTTCCTGTGGTACCGGTCCAGACATTAGTAGTTGGTACAAATGTGTACCAATGACTCAGGAAGGGTCAGGTGTACAGCTGGTAATGTGTGCATTTGTCGTGTTTGTCTTGTTGAACACACATTTATCATTATTTGCAGTTTGAATACTGTGTGTATTAGTCGGCAGTAAATGTTCTTACATCACACGCAGACGCCGCCTTCTCACCCCCAGGGCAGTACACTACACTACACTACACTTGGATACATTTACATGTCGAGCCCAGTCACGCTCACTGACCGCCTCGTTCTAGCTTCTGCTTCCTTCCTTCCTTCCTTCCTTCACCTCGTTCTAGCTTCTGCTACCTTCCTTCCTTCCTTCCTTCCTGCTTTCCTTCCGTCCTTCCTTCCTTCTTCCTTTCCTTCTATCCTTCCTTTCTACCTTCCTTCTTTGAGGGACGTTGACCTTGGTCAAGGTCATAACACCTCTGTGTCACATACCTCCCATCTTTGCTCTCGAATCAGCACAAGAACATACATTGTCAGGGATTTTTTTCACATGCTCTTGTGAATATGCCTTGTCATCTCTGGTCCACATATTTCTTGACAGTCAACATTACTCCTGACTCTAAACTCAGTTAGAGGCAGTGACGTGTGAAACCAAGCATTAGTTAGACACAGGCAGAGTACAGGAATGATATAACGTGTTGCCTCCTGCTGGGCTGTTAAAGGAAAAGATGTTACACATTAAAGATGGTCAGTGTGCTCTATTGAAATCATAGTATGAATGTTCTGATTTTTAAAAAACAGTCTGAAATCTGTAATTGTATTATCATTTTATTAAATGTGTCAACAAAATCAATGAATTTTCTTGCATTTCAGGCAGAAATCGCTCTGTACTTTTGTGTTAATCTAAAGAATCATTCAGGGTTTGTTTGGCCTCGGAGGTCGTACATTGTCCTATGCACTCGACAGTGATGTCGTCAAGCTTGATTGTGAATCGTGTCAGACAAACCAGTTCTGCCATGATACAGGGCTTTTTGTTCCTTGTTAAAATCCAAGGCAGCGCAGGCTGGATTTGTTCTTTTCAGTGCAGTGTAAGTTGAATCAGAGGCCACTGTATCCCAGACTGTGGCACTGCGTTTGATCTTACTCCAATCACAAATTACGTTTCTTTTTTCTTTTTTTTTTTCATTTTCCAAATGAGGAGACAAGAGTAGCACTTTCGGAAAACAAAAAGAGACAAACTCTCATTCTGCTACAATCTCTTTTTGATCTTTCTGATTTCTTTTTTTTTATCCCCAAAAGCGATCCGAAGCAGTTAAACATGATGAGACACATCCACACAGCTCTTTGATGTACCATCAGAGAGCATTTTGGGAAATGTTCATATAACCTGCCGCGGTACCTTTTAATGTCCTTGTGAAACTGTGGGAGAAAGAGAGATGTGTGTCTGTGGGGCGGTATGAACTGAAGCTCAGCTGAGGCTGACAGCATTGAAGTGTTAAAATAAGGAAATATGGATAGGAGATGCTGCTGCATTTTGAGCCACAATGTCAAACTGAAGGACGACCACAGAGCCGTGTTCAGACGTACAGCCCAAGAAATGGCATTTTTTTTCTTTTTTTTTTCTTCATGCTCTATAAGTACATTGAGGGCAACTGGACGGAGTAGTTTTTTTTTTTTTAAGACGTTTCACCTCTCATCCAAGAGGCGTCTTTAGTTCTGACTGACTACTGCATAACAAGGGTTATTGCAGAAAGGGGAATTGGCGGTGAGGATAAACACACCCTATTGTAAAGAGGGCGGAATGTAAAGTTGCAAGGTGAGTGGGGAGTGATACCATAGCTATGGACTAATAGTTTCACCTGAGAGACACTTTTGGCTGAAATGAAACTGTGGTCTTGTTATCAGAAGGGGGGTTGAATTTTTTGGGGAGAGAATTCAGGACGGCATTATAGGTGGATGAAAGGTTGTCTCTCAAACCACCTCCTCTATTCAGAGGAGAGAGATTCTCTCCAGATTCTGGAGATACCATCTCTGGAGTCCAGATTAACATAAATGGCTTCCTTCACCCCTCTTTCAAACCATCTGTCTTCTTTGGCGAGGATATCTACATCCTCATCCACAGGAGTGTGTCCTTTGTCCTCAAGATGTAGATGAACTGCTAAATCCTGCCCCGAGGAGCTGGATGAACCAGTCTTTGTCTGAGGGTGTTGGTGGGTTTAAAATGGACAGGAATTTGGTAATGCCGACCTGATGTTCTCTCCCCCAAAAAATGTAACCCCCTTCCTGATAACAAGGCCGCAGTTTCATTTCAAAGGACACCCAGCCAAACGTGTCTCTCAGGTGAAACTATTAGTCCATACCTATGGTATCACCCCCCATTCACACACCCTCCTTAGAATAGGATGTGTTTCACCACACCTCCACCCCCCGTTCTGCAGTGACCCTCGTTACGGGTATGCAACCCCCTTTGCAACCCCTTGGTACATACCAGAATTTCCTAGTCCATTAAGTAGATTGCGATCTACAAGTAGATCGTAAAGATAGTGCTGGTGGCTCAAGAGCAATTCAAATCTAAAATAAATATAATTCTAGTCGTGGGGTGGTGGAGCTAATCCCAGCAGTCAGTGGGTGAAGGCTGGTTACACTGCAGTTCATCAGTCCACCACAGAGCTACATAAAGATGTATACAACCTTTCACGATAGCACTCCTACCTACTGTGTGTAGTACTGGCACAGCAAATATGGCAAAGGCATGAGGCAGTTTGATTGAAGTGCTTCGTGACTTTAGCTTTAAGGGGGGTCTGTTTTTTGGGTTTTTTTTTTTTTTGTTCTTGGCATTTTGAGCTTTTAGCAGATCAGACCTCCCTTCTTCTACCCCCACAGAGACATTTCTTTCTTCCTTCCTCCCTGACCTTTCTAGGCTGACCGCATCCACACATAAAGCCATTACAATCCAACAGTACTTTGATTTAAAAGTACTTATCCTTGCACTTAGACCGGCCTAATCATCCGGGCCTGTTCTGCTTTTATCTTTGTTTAGTCATCATCAGCCATTATACTGGTATCAACATATGGAAACTTGGCCTGACACCAGAGCTTTGTTACAGTTTTATCCCCGAGTCTAAACAGAAAGCTCATCACACGTCGGACTGAGTTTTCTTGCGCCAGATCACTCAACCATCCATCACCAGCATAAACTCTGTGTCTGTCTGGCAACATGAGATCTTCCAACCAACGCTAGCCTTCCGGAACAGAGCTGATGCTGACGTCAAACCAGAGGCGTTGTGGTCGTGGTTAATATTATCATTTTTATAATCAAACTAAATCATTTTGCCTCCTTAATACGGAACTTGTGGACGGTCATATTACTGCAAGTGATTTTCTGTTGTTAAATATAAATGTTCTGCATATTAATGTTTTTTTCAAATACATGACACTGTATGTAAATATCTAGTATGTCTAGGTGTTATGTGCCGGGTGCTTATGTAATGTGCAGACATGAGAGTGTTCATCTGGTGAAAATATCTCTTCACATATTCAGCCTCCAGCATTTGTTGTCACTCAACACAGAATGGGAGATTTAAAAAAAAACAGTTTTGAATATTAGTTTTATGGGAGATTTAAAAAAAAAAAAACAGTTTTGAATATTAGTTTTTTTTATTTTGACTCTGAGTTGAGGATGAGGTCAAAATGTTTTTAGGGTTTTTTTTTTAAATAAACATTTGAAACTCTCTTTCACAGTACATTACTTCACATCAGCTGCCTCCCTCACCCACTGTTTTATGCCTCTCTCTCTCTTTCTCTCTCTCTCTCGCTCGGATTAGTCAACCTTGCAGTCTGTGAATGAGTTACTGTTATCCTTCAGGCAGTGTTTCTGTGCAGCCATTATATAGCTCAGTGATGCAGCAGGTACCAGGACAGTACGGTGGTTGTTGTTTTGTTTTGGTTTTTGCCATTCAAACAAAGGACTTTCTTCAATTTAATTTTTAAAAATTATTATTATGTTAGAGACAAACCTCGAACGCTGGTGTCGAGAGGTGGAGGGAAGACCATAGACCCCTCTGTCTTTCCAAGAGGTCCAATGTTGTGTTGCTGCAGGGGTCTCTGCTCCATCTCATGACCCCAGTTTTGTTTGATTAGGATCAGGTTTCCATACCTCAAACAGACAACATAACTGCTCAGGTCTGAAAACGTACCTTCAGAGAAAAGCTTTATGTCAAGAAACACATTTTTAATTTAGCTACATTTTTTAAAAAATCAAATAAAACTTGAAAAAATGTGCCACACCCCAAAGAGCGCTAGGCTAACAGCTGTGAAGACACTGTTGTGTATTTTCTCTTCATAAAAGCTTGTATATTTTACACCGACAGCTGAGCACACGTCCCTCAGAAACTGTCTCAGGGTCTCGTATTAAGATACAACAGTTACAAGTCGGAGTCGCTCAACATCTTTGCGTCACATAAATACATTTACAAAAATGTAGCCTTCAAAAAGTCCTATCAGTATCAAGCCGATCTTACACAGCTGTGACGTTGGAGATTAGTTGTCAAGTCTGCCTTGCTTGCCTATATGGAGTTACGTGGTAGATTTTGCTGCGAAGGCTGTGTTTAGACAACCATTCCCAGGTTAAACACCAACCAAAATAATGTGAACCATGTCAGGTTTGTGTAGTTTATGTCCGTTTCCAGTGTCCATCCATCTGTGCTTAATGTTAAATCAATTTGGGGAAAAATTAAGAAATAATTAGTTTGACAGCAGTTCATTTATCCTCATTATCTGTTGTTCTTTAACCCTTCCCTGGACTGCTCCTCAGGTAGTAATCCGTCAGGCTGTGTGCTACCTGAGGTTCAAGTTCCATACAAAAGCCCAGCTGTAACCATATCCACCCTCCTTGTTTGTTTTCTGTACGGTGGTTAATATTTTGTTCTGCCTGCATCTTAGTGACAGTACAGTCTGTACAGGGGAGACGGAACCGTTTGCTCTCTTTGTATCTCAACATTTGTTAACAGTTAGCAGTGGAAAAAAAACAAACGTATAATCTTTGAGAATTTAACTTTGGACGTCTGCTAATGGGATTAGCTCTAAAAGGAAACATCTTGAGAAGATGATGGACACAGGCAGGCCTAAACACAACAAGGTAACGTGTGTGTGGCTGTGGTCATGCTGCAGTTTAGTCCAATGGCATTAGATTTACTGAAACAAACTTCTCTTTTGTATAAATTATTTTTCCTTCGTCATGAAAAATATCCTTAATATCAGATAACTAAGGACACTACTGACCAATCAACACACAACACAACACACTCTTGTAAAATACAACACACTGTATGCTATTGTTTATTCTACATCGCCCCCTTTTGTTAAAAGCCTGCCATGCTGTCACATTCACAGCTATTGCCTCAAAACTTTACTGACGTTCATTTTAAACAACATAAATTAATTTGGTTTTTTTGTGACCCCTGCCTGCAGTAGCACCCTTCTGAGGAACCCGCCCCCCGCTTTGGGAACCACTGATCTAAGCTTATACTTGCAGATCCTTATTATACCTTGTCTTTTACTTCACTCGTTATGTCTGGCCCACACACACACACACACAGTGAGGTTTGACCTTACTTGGCTTCATTTTACCCTGAAGGTTTCTGAGGTTTTTATTGAGTAGATCTTAATCAATTTCTGGTGATGTTAATAGAGGAAGATGCCTGGTCAGCAGGATGCGCTGCCTCTGCAGTTAATGGCCGTGGGGAAGCCACTCAGGATCCGGTTTCATCATATTTTGCTGCTATAGTGCTGTACATCTGTGCCTGTTTTGCTTTCCTGTCCTCCCGCCCAGTGGGGGTTTCTGTTTTTTCACCGGGACGGCTCTGATGTTCTCTCTGCCCTGTGCAGCAGGTCCCATGGCCTTCAGCCGGCTTGTTGATTGTGTTCAGCTCGGGGATCCACTGCGTCCCACAACTCGATGTTTCATGGTCGTTGGAGTAAAGCACGGTTTTATGAGCAGGGTATATTAGCTCTGGCAGACTTAATGAGTCATATTTAAACAAATCTCTTGTGGCACGATAAACATCCCTTCTTTAGTGAGCCACACAGATTGAGCAGACATGTTCCTCTGGCTCCAAAAAGAAATTTCTTTTATGCAACAAATTTGCATGAATATGAGATTTGACTTCAGCAATTATTGGCCATAAGACATGCTGACTTTTAGAAGGAATGCATTACAAAGACAGGCAAAAAGAAACTCTTTGTATTTCTTACCTAGCCAACATGCTAATGTACATTTGAAGCTACAGCCCTTAGGTAACATCGTAGACAAACAAAACCATCACATCTCGTACTTTGAAGCCGTTAACTTTAACATACCTGTCTCTGTATGTGTTTCACAGTGGGGTTTTTTTTTTTTGGTTCTTTAAGGACTACTGGAGTATGTGGAAAAGGGGCCCCATGGTACAGACATTTGTGACTGTTACTCAGTAATCTGAGGACTATTTATCAGTGCTGGGTACTTTCTATCTGTGAGGGGCCACTTGTGTGACCATGCTGTGCAAGTTCTTCTTGTCAAGCAACACGTAGGAGCACAGCAGGACTGTCCACAACTACTTCACTCCTAGTTACCCCACATTCTTCTTTATTGTCGTGTTACTGGTAGATACTGCTACATAAAGTATGTTTAAATAAGTTCCCTCTTTTAATCCCGTCCGATCCTGTCCACCTGCAGTCTAGAAGGATAACTGAGTGGAAAGAGACGCCCCTCCGATGAGCTCCCATGTTTCCCAGTGTTGAATTAACATTCATTATTCACATGTCATCTGTCTTCCAATCAGTCGCCATCCATAATGTAAAGGTGTGCACACGGAGGTTAGACCGACACAGACAGACTGGATGATTAATAATGTTGAGGCAGAGACTGTCATTTAGGCCGCATGTTTAATCTCAACATAATGAGAGGTGCAGTACAACCAAGTACTGTGTCCTCGATCAGAGAAGGTAAAAACACACCATCAGAGCTGGGCTTTTCTTCTGGATTCTTAAGGTGAAATACACGTTTGAATATCCAGTTTTGTTTGTTTTGGGTTTTTTTTATTTACTTTGACCTGAAATCCATGATCGGATCACATGTCTCAAACTGGTGACCTGAAGGTCACAGTTCACTGTTGTCCGCTCCCGTGTGGTCTCACGCGATATTGCGTAGTTTAATTACGATTGCGACACATTACACATCACACGACTATGAGCAAACAGAGAGAGGCAGTCCATGGACTTGATGCCTGCACTGTCCTAGGAAAAAAAATTTGATCAAGTCTATTCGAAATTGGACACCCATTTGCAAATCTTAGTTTTGGACCCCAATAAATACATAAATTATTTTCAATTGTTACTCCAAAATTCTTTTACCAATCAGAAGTCTGATTTCTTTTTTTTTTTTAAGTTCACATCCATTATTGTTTTTCTAAAATAATTGTAACTTCTGGCATGACAAATTTCTTGTGCTGCCACATTGGTATGTCATGGCTGTCAGCCGTTTGAACAATGTTCACGTAATAGTTTTTCCAGCAGCTGCTGCTGAGTCATGCCGCCCTATTCCTGTGTGGTTCTCTGATGTACTCATCCAGGAGCTGAGTGCTGCTCCAGTCTCTATCAGTTGTTCCCTGTGCGTCTCTTAAATGAGACCTACAGTGATGCGTCTCTCTGAGCCTCCGTCTCTCCTGTCACAACTCTGTACAGTTGTTACCCTGCGCCGGGCCCCGTGATGGAGCATAATTGGACGGATTTGAGTCCCGATCTGACCCCTCTGACATTTGTGAGGGTGGTCTGATTTACAGCTGCACAAATTGGCCATCCACACAGTGGTATTTTGGTGTTTATAGACGAAGCTTGAATGTCAGCAAGTAGATTATAGTCCGTCTTAAATGTCAAACAGATTTGATATTTACAGCTAAAACAGCAGTGCAGGGAAATGGCTGACAGGTGTTTGGTGCTGGATTGGATCTTTTACATGATAGTAGTAACATAACATTTCAAATTCGTCAGTGTGTATTAGGATTAATGACAACAGTTAGTTGTTAGTTGTTCTGTTAGTGGTTCTTAACATAAATAGATCACAATTTGTCTAACTGTGCTGATGATTCACCACCTCTATTATGATGTAAATCAGCCTTCTGTGTTTTAATGGTTTTATCTCATTATAAGATGCAGTACACAGCAAATAAAAAACATCAGCTTACATTTGAAAGGATTGGCTACAGTATTTAAAAGTCAAGAACACAATGACATTTAATTTGAAAAACTAAATTTGATTTAAAGAAATAAGTAAAGCACAGTTAAACAACAACTAACAATAAGGAGGCAGAGACATTTGGTCTTGTTGGATCAGACGGGATATGGTTCCATTTGGAAATTTCAACCAATATTGGTCGGATACCGATCGAGGCCCTGTCGTTCACTCTGCATTACTCATTGTAAATATGGATGTTATGAATGAATGAAGACGCCCACCCACAGAATCTGTTGGTATTTGACTCCCGCGCCCACATGCACACAAAGTAACTTTTTGTATCTCAACCCACATGCACACAAAGTAACTTTTTCTATCTCACTTAAAAAAAAAAGAAGAGAAAATTAGTTTTAACTCAAGGCCGAGCTTCTTTGTGACGAGACCTTGAAAACATTTCAACACCTCCGTCAGAAGACTGTGACGGTGTCAGAATCTCTCACATTCCTGACACTGACAGAATGTTTCGCTGGCTCGTGTGTCTCATTCAACGCTTTGGTCTCTTTACAGAGAGAGAGAGAGAGAAAATGTTCGTGCTGTATTCGCGACCGAAGGCGGTGAGGTTTTACTGCAGTAATAATTTAGCTCTTCTCACGCCACGTTATTATCATCACAAATTATGAAGCACCAGGCCATTAACACTGGTGTAATAGCTGCAAAGAGTCATTTAAGAAGAGCTGTTGGTCCTTGTATGACCTTAGAGGTTCTAGATAAGTCTTAGTTGTTTTTTTTATCAAATAAAATTCCAAATCTCTTCCCTTTGAGCCCAGATCTTACATGTCTATAAAGGTTACTAAGACCGTTTTTCCCCAGAATTTGTGAAGCATCGTCTCTTATCCACAAGGCTTCTGAGTCAACAGCACACGCTGTTGTTGAGAGTCGTGGGGGTTTTTAAACTCGAAATCTGATGTGAGTTTTTGCTGTGTCCTTCTGAAACAGATCCAGTTTGCCGACCAGAAACAGGAGTTTAACAAGCGTCCCTCCAAGATTGGCCGTCGCTCTCTGTCCCGCTCCATCTCTCAGTCATCTACAGACAGCTACAGCTCAGGTAAACACAACACACACTTCTTCACACCCATTAAAAAAGCCATGGCTTTTTTCCAGACTCCACTTATAAAATGAAGACTATTCAATAATTTATTCAACCCCCAGATACCACATTTTTGACATTAAATAAAAATAAATAAATAAATAAAAGTGGCCAAGCACAGCTTGACAGTAATAACCACCTCCTGCCCTACCATCTCATTATGTCTCCAAGAGCATTAGTGATGAAGAACCTGATTTATTTTTTGCAAACACACACCAGTAGAGTCTGATTTATGCCTGGGAGTCATAATGAAGGGCAAAAAGTCCCCTTAAAAAAATCAACACAAACCCAAGAAGGCGAATTCAGTAAAATACAATGTCTGTTGTTCAACCGATGAATGTGAACAAAGCCGTCTTGTATTGGTCGAAATGATGCAACGAGAATTTGAAAAGAAACAAGACAAAAGAAAAGAAAAAAAAAAAAGAAACGCTGTAAGGTTCAATTAATTACGTTGTTAATTGAACTGTTTAAGGCTTTTGTGACGTTAACATTAGTCTGCATTGAAGTGTCAGCACTTTGACGGGATATTTTTGTCCACGCTGCCCACAATCTCTGTTCAACTGTTACCGGCAGTCAGCTGTCAGAAGGGATTCTGTCAAACACCCACAGTCTCACGTCGTTTCTGAACTCTCTCACTGCCCCCCCCCCCCAGCCCTTGTCTCCCCCTCCCCTGAACTCTCACTGCTGATGCCCTGTCTACTCGTATAAATCCTTCAGCAGAATCCTTATTATTTCCTTTGATGGTTCTCACGGCGGAGTGAACAAATTGTACTTTTCTGGAGAAAAATATCACACCAGGGACATTTGGCTTCTGAAAACATTTCAACATGTACTAATGGAGAACTTTTACAGTCGAAAAAACATATTTTAATCTAATAATTATTAATTATTAATAATATTCTAATCCTAAGAGGCCGGAACATTGTACTGCATTTATACAAACAGAAATAACCCATAAATCGGTGATCATCAATTGGTGGACAGGAACATAAGCACATGGAAATGATCCATCTTTAATAGATGGGTTCTTCTCAGAACACCTTGAAAGAAGGTAGAATTAGATCTAGTATGTGACTTTAAAGAGGGTTTTTGCCAAAATATAAAATTGTTTGGCCCAGTTTGACCAGTAGAGGCTCTGTAGTGGTTCTGATACTGCGCTCTAGTGCCACCCCGGACTTTGGTTCATTAATGAGCTTGTCGACGATTCCAAACCCACTGAAAATGTCACATTAACATATGAAGCTAGGAATAGAAATGGTGGCACGTTGCCAAGGTTTGGAAATGCTCCAAAGAGTCCGGACATAAGGACCTTGGAGAGAGCCTTATGTCCAGGCTCCTCGGCCCAAATGTCCAGGTCGTTTGGAGGCAAGTCAGAAAGCAACCTGGAACCTGGCCACGATATGAAAATCAGAGTATTACGTATTGAAAAAAGAGAATCTTAAAATAGATGGCTTTAACACGATGCTGTCTTAAAACACAATTGAAATGAAATGATCACCCAGGGAATTTCTATATGTCAAATATTCCAGTATTTATTTAACATTTCGTCTTATTTTGATTCCAAAACATGAAAGAATAATGCATTAGTCTGCAGGTAGAGTCACATGTTAAAATCCACACAGTTCTGATCAGTTACTTTTTCCCACACACTTTTGACTGAACCTCCACTATCCCAGTTCATACCCTCAACACCCATTAGATCAGTTTAGCCCACTTTATCCACGGGGTCTCTTCCTGTCAGTTTATATTTGAACCTTTCAAAATATTTTTTTTTTTTATAAACCTTGTAGTCAGGGATTATTATCAGTCCAAGCCTTTCTTCCTCCTGGCACAGTACAGCGTGTTCTAGAGCAAGAAGCCCGAGTTAAGTTGCGCAGGTTTTGTCCTCGCTCACTGACTCATGGTTGCGGCGGCTGCAGCAGCTGCTGGGCATAAGTGTTTACATCTCCGGAGGTGAGTCGGTGCTTTTCTGCGACAGGTTTCTCTTTGGTGTCTGCACCGTGTTTACCTTCAGCCGAGCTCCCTCGTGACTCCGCAGCTCTGCAGGAGGAAGGATGTTTCTCAGACGGCTTTCACATCAATTAACCCCAGCACTAAAAGAACATTGTGTTTGTCCTGGGACTTTTTTTCACTGAAAGTTCCAGGTCAAAGAGTTCGGTCAGAAAAATGTTCCCACCCATTTACTGATATAAGAATTCATTCAGATTTTGAGAAGGTGGGGGTATGTTCATGACTCCAACCCTGGGCACTTGGACATCGGTTTGACTTTTTATTTTTTATTGAAAATGGAAATAAACTATGTATTGTGAACCTTTATATGTGCGTTAATGAAATGTACCCGTGTGTTGCAGCGGCATCGTACACAGACAGCTCTGACGATGAGACATCTCCCCGAGACAAACAACAGAAGAACTCGAAGGGCAACGGAGACTTCTGCATCAAGAACATCAAACAGGCCGACTTTGGACGCAGGGAGATTGAGATTGCAGAGCAAGGTAAAAAAATATGCATATGTATGTATATATGTATATGTATATCTATATGTGTATATGTATATCTATATGTGTATATGTATATCTATATGTGTATATGTATATACAGTATGTATATATATGTGTATATATGTATGTATATATGTGTAAATATGCATATATGTATTTATATATGTATGTATATGTATATATGTATGTATATCTATATATGTATGTATATGGATATGTGTATATATGTATATGTATTTATATATGTATATATGTATTTATATATGTATGTATATATATAGGCTATAATATATAGGCTATATATAGAGAGAGTATTATTAGTATTATATTATGGCTATATAGAGAGAGAGTATTATTAGTATTATATTATACTTGTATTCTTATTTTTTTAATATTAATTAACATTTAGGAAATGCAAAAAGCTTCTTCTGAGTGTTCTTCATTCTATACCAGTGATCACCAACCAGTGGCCCAGAGGCCCAATCTGGCTCACCGCACCATCTAATCAGAAAACAATGTTAAACAAAAAAATGTGTTTTCTTTAATTTTTAATTTTTTTATTTTGAGTTCTGACCCCCAAGGTGTCTTGGTGACCCCCGGTATAAACTCAGACGTGATGCTTTCATTCATCAATATCTCTGTGGGTGACGTCTCATCTCTCTCTGCTCTTTTCCAGAGATGCCAGCTCTGATGGCACTCAGGAAACGTGCACAAGGGGAGAAACCCCTCGCCGGTGCCAAGGTGGTGGGCTGCACCCACATCACTGCCCAGACTGCTGTGAGTTGGAACGCACACACAGACCCAGCTGTGAACACAGTTTTACTTGAACTATAATCCAACCTTGAAACTCTCTCCTCTCTCTCTCTTCTGTCTCGACCTCAGGTGCTGATGGAGACTCTCTCAGCTTTAGGGGCTCAGTGCAGGTGGGCGGCCTGTAATATCTACTCCACCCAGAACGAAGTGGCAGCTGCCCTGGCAGAGGGAGGTGAGGCTCTCCAGAGATCTTTTGTGACTTCCCCTTCTTTTTTTTTTTTTTTTTTTTCATAAATGATATTTTCTGTCTCTTTAAGGTTTCAGCGTATTCGCATGGAAGGGGGAGTCGGAGGACGACTTCTGGTGGTGCATCGATCGCTGTGTTAATGTGGAGGGCTGGCAGCCAAACATGGTAACACACCTACAACACATGTTAAAAACTGCTTAAAAGTTTAAATTAAATGTTTTTCCCCCTTTTTTTTCAAGTTTTTGCTGAGGACAAGTACAAAGACCCAGTATTACGTACTGCAACCTTTTAAGATTAATATAAAATGGAATATTGATTTTGTTTAAAATGATGCTATTTTGAAAAAAAAAAGCACTTAGATAAATGGAAAATTCCAAAACCTTTTCCCAGTGTTTTCTGTCTTTAACTTTCCAGGCACGAAGGCTAATCTGGAATAGGTTTTGAGGTTTTTTCTCTGTACGTTTATTTTTATTTTTTTGTTTTGTTTTTTCTGCCAGATCCTGGATGACGGTGGAGACCTGACTCACTGGATTTATAAAAAATATCCCAACATGTTCAAAAAGATTAAAGGCATCGTCGAGGAGAGCGTCACTGGAGTCCACAGGTGAGATTTAGGATCCGAATGTTCTCTCCGGTTCTTTTTTTTTCTTCCCCTCTTCTTATAATTTCTGATTATCGTGGAAGCCATTAATATTCCAGAGCTTCTCTTTGTTTCTTAAACTACTTTCTAACACAAGCACGTAAACGCTCCTGCAAGTGTTTGATGTGACAACATCACCACCTAGTGGTCAATAATCGGTTAGACACGTTGGGATTACATAAACGCAGCATGGCGCAGTATAACATTTAAAATTCAAATAAATGCTAATAATAGATAAAAAAAACAATTGATGTGTAATAATTCTATTTTATTTTTTTATTACACAGGCTGTACCAACTGTCCAAAGCTGGAAAACTCTCTGTCCCGGCCATGAATGTCAACGACTCTGTGACCAAACAGAAGTTTGACAACCTCTACTGCTGCAGGGAGTCCATCTTAGACGGGTGAGACGTGCAGCCTACATTTCATACGTTATATCAAATATGAGGCCAGTAAAAATAAGCTTTATTTTGTTTTGTTTTTTTTTCTCAGTTTGAAGAGAACCACTGATGTCATGTTCGGTGGGAAGCAGGTGGTGGTGTGTGGATACGGAGAGGTAACGTTTCCATCTACTCCACACATTAAAACCCCTTCCACATGACTAAGTATGATGAAAAATGTTTTATTCTGTATATTGCCTGAACAGCAGGTTAATCTTAATACATTAACATTAACTCAGTTATCTCAGAAGCCTTTATTTATTTCTGTATATGTATTTTAATGTTGTATAAATATACATAAATAATTGCATTGAGCTCATTATAGATCTGTTCATTTATGACATAAAATTGTGAGCAAACGTAGATTTACTTGTCTTTTGATCCATATTATTTAATCTGCCTTATTTTCATGACTGGTTTGTTTATGGATTGTTAATCAAATGTAAAAAAAATGGTACAGATTACACGTTAATCTCATACTTGAAAAAAATGATGTTTTGAGCACAGGTAGATCACAAGTAATTAAATTAAGAATATATATATTTTAAAAGTATAATTATAAAAATAAAAATTATAACAAATAATTTAATGATACATTTAATTCTCTACTGTGTAATAGTGACCATATACTGTAAGAATTGAATCATATTGTATCACAGAGCTACATGGAATTAATCAGTGTCCCAAGTATATTTAGTTTATATGAAGAAATATATATTTACCTATTTAAATTTAGCCTGTTCATGTGAATAGTGGCAGGTGTAAGCACCTGTGCTTTTGAGCCTTTCCTCAATACCACACTCTAAGACTTTTTGGCATGTTATATAACATCATCTTTAGTCACATCTGCTCCATCTTCTCCTGCTCAGGTTGGGAAAGGCTGCTGTGCAGCCCTCAAAGCGATGGGCTCCATCGTCTACGTGACAGAGATCGACCCCATCTGTGCCCTGCAGGCCTGGTGAGACGACGCTCATTGAAAATGGAAATAAACTATGTATTGTGAACCTTTATATGTGCGTTAATGAAATGTACCCGTGTGTTGCAGCGGCATCGTACACAGACAGCTCTGACGATGAGACATCTCCCCGAGACAAACAACAGAAGAACTCGAAGGGCAACGGAGACTTCTGCATCAAGAACATCAAACAGGCCGACTTTGGACGCAGGGAGATTGAGATTGCAGAGCAAGGTAAAAAAATATGCATATGTATGTATATATGTATATGTATATCTATATGTGTATATGTATATCTATATGTGTATATGTATATCTATATGTGTATATGTATATCTATATGTGTATATGTATATCTATATGTGTATATGTATATCTATATGTGTATATGTATATCTATATGTGTATATGTATATACAGTATGTATATATATGTGTATATATGTATGTATATATGTGTAAATATGTATATATGTATTTATATATGTATATATGTATGTATGTATATGTATATATGTATGTATATCTATATATGTATGTATATGGATATGTGTATATATGTATATGTATTTATATATGTATGTATATATATAGGCTATATAGAGAGAGAGTATTATTAGTATTATATTATACTTGTATTCTTATTTTTTTAATATTAATTAACATTTAGGAAATGCAAAAAGCTTCTTCTGAGTGTTCTTCATTCTATACCAGTGATCACCAACCAGTGGCCCAGAGGCCCAATCTGGCTCACCGCACCATCTAATCAGAAAACAATGTTAAACAAAAAAATGTGTTTTCTTTAATTTTTAATTTTTTTATTTTGAGTTCTGACCCCCAAGGTGTCTTGGTGACCCCCGGTATAAACTCAGACGTGATGCTTTCATTCATCAATATCTCTGTGGGTGACGTCTCATCTCTCTCTGCTCTTTTCCAGAGATGCCAGCTCTGATGGCACTCAGGAAACGTGCACAAGGGGAGAAACCCCTCGCCGGTGCCAAGGTGGTGGGCTGCACCCACATCACTGCCCAGACTGCTGTGAGTTGGAACGCACACACAGACCCAGCTGTGAACACAGTTTTACTTGAACTATAATCCAACCTTGAAACTCTCTCCTCTCTCTCTCTCTTCTGTCTCGACCTCAGGTGCTGATGGAGACTCTCTCAGCTTTAGGGGCTCAGTGCAGGTGGGCGGCCTGTAATATCTACTCCACCCAGAACGAAGTGGCAGCTGCCCTGGCAGAGGGAGGTGAGGCTCTCCAGAGATCTTTTGTGACTTCCTCTACTTTTTTTTTTTTTTTTTTTTTCATAAATGATATTTTCTGTCTCTTTAAGGTTTCAGCGTATTCGCATGGAAGGGGGAGTCGGAGGACGACTTCTGGTGGTGCATCGATCGCTGTGTTAATGTGGAGGGCTGGCAGCCAAACATGGTAACACACCTACAACACATGTTAAAAACTGCTTAAAAGTTTAAATTAAATGTTTTTCCCCCTTTTTTTTCAAGTTTTTGCTGAGGACAAGTACAAAGACCCAGTATTACGTACTGCAACCTTTTAAGATTAATATAAAATGGAATATTGATTTTGTTTAAAATGATGCTATTTTGAAAAAAAAAAGCACTTAGATAAATGGAAAATTCCAAAACCTTTTCCCAGTGTTTTCTGTCTTTAACTTTCCAGGCACGAAGGCTAATCTGGAATAGGTTTTGAGGTTTTTTCTCTGTACGTTTATTTTTATTTTTTTGTTTTGTTTTTTCTGCCAGATCCTGGATGACGGTGGAGACCTGACTCACTGGATTTATAAAAAATATCCCAACATGTTCAAAAAGATTAAAGGCATCGTCGAGGAGAGCGTCACTGGAGTCCACAGGTGAGATTTAGGATCCGAATGTTCTCTCCGGTTCTTTTTTTTTCTTCCCCTCTTCTTATAATTTCTGATTATCGTGGAAGCCATTAATATTCCAGAGCTTCTCTTTGTTTCTTAAACTACTTTCTAACACAAGCACGTAAACGCTCCTGCAAGTGTTTGATGTGACAACATCACCACCTAGTGGTCAATAATCGGTTAGACACGTTGGGATTACATAAACGCAGCATGGCGCAGTATAACATTTAAAATTCAAATAAATGCTAATAATAGATAAAAAAAACAATTGATGTGTAATAATTCTATTTTATTTTTTTATTACACAGGCTGTACCAACTGTCCAAAGCTGGAAAACTCTCTGTCCCGGCCATGAATGTCAACGACTCTGTGACCAAACAGAAGTTTGACAACCTCTACTGCTGCAGGGAGTCCATCTTAGACGGGTGAGACGTGCAGCCTACATTTCATACGTTATATCAAATATGAGGCCAGTAAAAATAAGCTTTATTTTGTTTTGTTTTTTTTTCTCAGTTTGAAGAGAACCACTGATGTCATGTTTGGTGGGAAGCAGGTGGTGGTGTGTGGATACGGAGAGGTAACGTTTCCATCTACTCCACACATTAAAACCCCTTCCACATGACTAAGTATGATGAAAAATGTTTTATTCTGTATATTGCCTGAACAGCAGGTTAATCTTAATACATTAACATTAACTCAGTTATCTCAGAAGCCTTTATTTATTTCTGTATATGTATTTTAATGTTGTATAAATATACATAAATAATTGCATTGAGCTCATTATAGATCTGTTCATTTATGACATAAAATTGTGAGCAAACGTAGATTTACTTGTCTTTTGATCCATATTATTTAATCTGCCTTATTTTCATGACTGGTTTGTTTATGGATTGTTAATCAAATGTAAAAAATGGTACAGATTACACGTTAATCTCATACTTGAAAAAAATGATGTTTTGAGCACAGGTAGATCACAAGTAATTAAATTAAGAATATATATATTTTAAAAGTCTAAATAAAAAATGATGTTTTGAGTACAGGTAGATCACAAGTAATGAAATTAAGAATATATATATTTTAAAAGTATGATTATAAAAATAAAAATTATAACATAATTTAATAATACATTTAATTCTCTACTGTGTAATAGTGACCATATACTGTAAGAATTGAATCATATTGTATCACAGAGCTACATGGAATTAATCAGTGTCCCAAGTATATTTAGTTTATATGAGGAAATGTATATTTACCTATTTAAATTTAGCCTGTTCATGTGAATAGTGGCAGGTGTAAGCACCTGTGCTTTTGAGCCTTTCCTCAATACCACACTCTAAGACTTTTTGGCATGTTATATAACATCATCTTTAGTCACATCTGCTCCATCTTCTCCTGCTCAGGTTGGGAAAGGCTGCTGTGCAGCCCTCAAAGCGATGGGCTCCATCGTCTACGTGACAGAGATCGACCCCATCTGTGCCCTGCAGGCCTGG
>NC_024314.1:25469557-25533274 GCF_000523025.1 Cynoglossus semilaevis | reverse complement strand
TCCCTAATGCTCTTCATTGTCTGTCTCCTCTCTCTGCAGCATGGACGGCTTCAGGCTGGTGAAGCTGAACGAAGTCATCAGACAAGTGGACATCGTCATCACCTGCACAGGTCTAGTTTGTCTTCGCTTGTCTCACGTGATCCACAGTAGAACCCTTTTGTTGCTGTATGTGAGAGGGTGGTGCGGGACGTGGAGCAGTTAGTCCCTCTGCCTCAGTACTCAGGCCTGGACACACTTTCACTCCACTGCAGTTACTTAATAGGCTCTTCAGCAACCAGGCGACCACTTTTATGAGGCAGAGAATTACTCGTGTCACCGCTTCATTACCGCTAGCTGCCCGCTGGTCGGACACGGTCGTCCGGGGGTAGGGCTGCACATCAAAGAGGACAAGAACAAAGTCCAGATCATTCTGATAAAGTCGTTTACTTAGGAAAAACCCTACGGCTATTTCTTAAGTGCCCTGTCTTTTCAGATAAAAGCTATCACTGAGCACTCCCCGCCCCACGACTTGGACACATTCACATATCTCTCTTCAGATCTCCACTGATCCTCTGTTTAAACCACTTTAATTCCTATGAAAGTGAGATTGTCATTAGACAACACACACACACACACACACACACACCTCTGCCAGAGCCAGCATAAATAAAGAACATTTAGATTAGTTCACTTTACTGTGCACCCCCATATTGATAGCTCCATGCCCCCCAACGGGACGCAACCCCCACTTAGGAACAAATGGTTTAACAGGACATTTACAGCTGTGCGGTGTGAGAGAGGGAACAGTCTAACTGGATTACACTGGGAGGATTTAATTAACGAGGCTCATGGGCCGCGATAAGAAATAATCACCATTATTAAACCCGTTCAATAAAAGACTTGTTTAATCCCAGGCTGATAAAATGCAGGTCACTACAAATAAGATGCCCTTGTAAACTGGACGTGTTGTTAATCTGTCTCTGAATCTTATCTGTTTCCTAATTTTCTATTTTCCTCTTTTGTTTGTTTGTTTTTTTATCTCCTTATCAGGCAATAAGAACGTGGTGGTGAGAGAGAACCTCGACCGCATGAAGAACGGCTGCATCGTCTGCAACATGGGTCACTCCAACACCGAGATTGATGTGGTCAGTGGCCGTCTTTCCTGAATCCCATTTGACGTATTTCTGTAAAAAACATTCTTTAACGCTGGTGCATTTACTGGTCTCTGTTTTGGTTTGACCCCAGAGGTGTTTCCTCAGAAGTCTAATTCAGACTGAATGTTATTTGTCCATTACCAGGCGTCTGTACCGGTGTCTGTTGTGTCTGTTGTTGTGATTGATGAGAAAAGAGTAAAGGATCGTCTTGTTTTATGTCCTTCGGTTGACATGTGCACCCTGATAAGAACAGAGCTTTTATCTGAAAGCGAGATAAATCAGGAGAAAACATTTACTGTACGTGGTGCACGTTGTTGACTTGCTCCTGGATCTGACCTTGGACAGTCAGGATTTAGTGTCGTAGTTACTGACAGTGACAGCAATTAAGTGGATTTTCTGGGAAAAGAAAAGCTAATTTAGTACAGCAGTGATTCCAAACCACTGTACCATCATCAGGTGCAGCATTTAAATGTATCACTTAACTGGTCTGGAAACTGGAATATTTATTTACTGGAAATATTTTTACTTTGATTGGCTGAGGCATAGTGACAGGCAGAACAATTAAAAACTTGTTCACAAGGTGGCAGCAAGTGGCTACAAAAACATCAGACAGAAAACCTCAGAGCCATGGAAGACCTTTGTGTGTCTTTCTTTAATTCCTGCGAGTTCATCAGTTGTATGTTCAACTAAGTAGGCTCAGGATTCGCAATGACTAAATTGTTAATAAATTGATAACTAGAATGTCATTACAGTTCATTACTTTTTAATGACGTTTTGGTTTGATTGTACACCATGGAGTTTTTTTAAATAAATTAAATATATTTTTAAATATGTGCTGTGGCTCAAAAAAGATTGGGATCCACTGCATTTAGAAAACACTGAAATGAAAAGCAGCGCTAAATGTTTATTTTAATATTTATTTACAGTTTGTTTAAAAACAAAAAGAACATACTGTATATCTATAAAGTGATGTTTTTACAAATGGAATGTAGTTGAAGCAGTTGCCAAAAAAACCCAACAGTAATTGTCAGTGTTGTTGTGTGATTGCCCCCTGCAGGCGAGCCTGAGGACTCCTGAGCTGACCTGGGAGAGAGTGCGCTCTCAGGTGGACCACGTCATCTGGCCCGATGGCAAGAGGATAGTGCTGCTGGCTGAGGTATGACCTGAAGTTGATTCATTTACATTTTTAGTTGTGTTGGCTGCTGTGCCTGTTATTCCACAGGCTGACCCAGGGGGTAAACAAGGCAATTGGTGATGGCAGATGTCGCCCCCTAGTGGGGCAGCGAAGAAATGCTCATTCTGCTTAGACAAAAATGTACATGAAAAGCATAAAAGGTAAAATGATAATAAGGGAAGAGTCAGGACTGAAAGGTTTACGGCACACATTGTTAAAAGATTCAAAGAAAACAACGTCCCCCAAATAATTAGACTGTTTTTTGACACTGAAAATCCTCTGAATCAAATCAATAAGATATCTTTTAATGACAATAATTGTCCTGTTCAAATAAAGAGTTGAGAGAGGCTTTAGGGGGCGAGGGGTTATCGTCCCAGCAGCCCCTGGGAGCTGCAGAGTCTTTTATTTGCACATTCTGGACATGCGTCTTTGTTTTCTGCAACCGAATTCACTGCAATGCAGCATTTCAGGCGACAGCAGGTTGAGATCCTGGAGAAACACAATACCATCTGTATGATCACATCTTCATGTACCAGATTATATAACACAGCAGCTGACGGAGAGAAGAAACCTTTCAATGTCAGAAGAAAGGACGTTTTCTTTTTATAATAAATTCCTCACATCAGTTTATTCCTGTAAAAACTGTAAAATACAACAGTGCAAATGAAATGATTATAGACATCTCAAACCTCTGGCCTGCGGGCCATTTCTGGCCTGGCACTGCAGCCTGTAGTTTGTCGTTTCAAATTCAAAAATGTATTTTTTACTGATCAAGTTTCTATCAAATATTTTTTTTAATTTTCTTTTTAATTTGTTTTGTTTTAATAAATTCTTCCTCTGCAGGGTCTTCTGTTGACCCTCAGCTGTCCCACCGTTCCCCCCTTTGTTCTCTCCATCCCAGCCACAACACAGGTAACTCACTTGTTCCACCGTTCCCACCTTTGTTCTCTCCATCACAGCCACAACACAGGTAACTCACTGTATACAACTTTGTCACAGTAAATGTGACTGATCATTTTTAATAAAACCAATCTTCTTACAGTTTTTATTTTTTTATTTTTTGGCTCACTCTCTAACCTTTTTTTGCAGGCTCTGGCTCTGATAGAGTTGTACAACGCTCCTGAGGGACGTTACAAGCAGGACGTTTACCTGCTGCCCAAAAAGATGGGTAAGACTGACTTTACTTTAAATAAAAATCTATAAAAATACAGTGGACCCCCGAGATACAAGTTTAATCTTTTCCACAACAACACTCGTATTTAGAACGAATTTCCCCATTAAAAATAACTAAAAACCAATTCATTTGTTCCAGCCCCTCAGAATTAATTAAATTACTCCACCATCTAAACATCAAAAACATAGATATAAACAAATATATTGATAATAAAAAATAAAAATAATTAAGAAAATCTTGCAAAAGCTGCTGACTCGTAACATGGAATACTCGTATTTCATACCTAGGGGGTTAACTGTTTTTGTTACAAAAACATTTTAAAAAATGAACATAAACTCTGTGTGGATTTTCTGGTTGCTGGGAAGAATCTAAACAGAAGAATGACATCTAAACAGGGAGGTTATTACTGAGAGCCTGCAGGAACACTACACTGTTACAAATGTATGTGACACAGAGTGTCAGGTGTGAAGACCAGTGTGGACACTGTGGAAAATGATTCACCCTGCAGTGAGTCCTGTCCTGTCACTGCCTGTACCGCAGCAGTGGCTGTAACACTCAGTGTGTGTGTCAGAGACACTGTTACCACATCAACACACACTGATGACAAGGAGTGAAAAATGAAGGAATAATTGTAAAGACAGGCGCAGATGAGGGAGTAGAAAAAAGGCGGTGGCCGACGACAGTGGAGAGATGGAGGAGGTGGTAAATCTCACAGCCTCCCTGGGGTTTTTTTGCCTCCTCCCTGATTTGAATCATTAATGAACCCCAGACGCCTGCTGAATATTAACACACTCTCCTTCTTTCCATCCCTGCAGATGAGTACGTGGCCAGCCTACATCTGCCCACATTTGATGCACATCTCACAGAGCTGACTGACGAGCAGGCCAAGTATCTGGGCCTGAACAAGAACGGACCCTTTAAACCAAACTACTACAGGTCAGGAGACAAACAGCATCACAGTTTGACTTAGAAATACTACACAACACTGCGTTATGATACTGTAAAATATCAGTCTAGTTGGTCAGGGCGCATGAACTGAGCCCATAACACCTTAGAAAAATAGATATGAAGAGGTCTAGATTTACATAGAGGACAGTGTTTTTCAACCTTAGGGTCACGTGCCCAATTAGGGTCACCTGGATTCCAAATGGGGTCACCTGAAATGTCTAGTAATTGATTAAAAAAATTCATTTAGAAATTTTTTTTTTAAAGTATCTGGCATCTTATTTACTAGTTACAGTCAAATGTCTTTGACTAAAAATCCACTGATTTCCTGCCGTATGATTGGCTGGTTAGTTAATTACATCATATAACATTTTAACAAACATACTTTCCCGGCAAAAACAACATCCATTTCTCATAAACGTCCTAAAGTGTCTTTTCACTGCTGATCAAATATCAGTACTTTAATTTAATTTTTTTTTTCTGTGTCTTTCAGGTATTAAAGCCGTACTGGCGTCGGACTGTGGAAACACCAAAACTCTGTAAATGGCACAGACTCTTTGAAGGGGACAGAACAGTCAACACACTTGCTTTATAATCTCGGGGAGGGACGGAGGGTGACGGGGGGGAGGAAGAGCTCCGGCTGAGCCTGAAGGCGACGGGTGTCGTGATCCTGTAACACTTACAGCAGCCGTTGTTTGTTTTTTTTTATCACACGTGCTCAAGAATAACAACAACAACAACAACAATAAAACCACCATCGTTACTTCACCGCCGTCACTCGTCACGACACCGTTATCTTTAAAACCCACATCTGTGTCGTGCTCCACGTCGACCCTTCGTCCTTCCTTCTTCATTGCCAGATTTTTTTATTGTTTAACTATTAAAGATGAAATTATTGATGCTGAAAAGATATATAAATACCATATAAAAAAAAGATTAAAAAAATCTGTGTGAACGAAGGTGACTCTTGAAGATTTAGGTGAGGACACTTTTTCCGGTTCTTTTTTTTTTGTTGTCAATGTCTTTTCTTGTGATTATGTTTTGGGGTGGGGTTGGAACCAGTGGGCGGGGCTTGGTGGGGTCTCAGGGTCCAATCATATCATGTCTTTTATTTCCTCCTTTCATCTGATTTGTAAACTCTGATGATTTTGGTCTCCTCCTCTGATCACCCTGATGTTCTCTTCTCTGTATCTTCTGTTCCAAGTTTAACTGGACGGTGGCGGATTTTCCCACTTGTCCCTCAAACTCACGATGAACCCATCTCATTGGCTTCCTCTCTTTCAGCTGCTCATGTCACGCCAGTGTTGAAGTAGTGAAAAGTATTCCAGAGGCGTTAAGACCTCGACAGGCAGATCTTTACACAGAGGTCATACTGTATATGTAGATATTTATATATGAATATAAAAACAACTTCTGATTCTTTTTCTATCCTTCTCTCTCCTCTGCATTGACTAAAAACCACAGCTTTTTTGGGGAGAAAAAAAAAGAATTTAAAGCAATTAAATGTTCTAATGAGTGTAATAAATGTACCTAAAACCTTGTTCTTAATACTGTGACGGAACATAATCCCTGAGAAACCAAAAGTGCAGCGAGGTGTTGCTAATCTGGTACTGAAGTGTTTTTTTTTAAATATCAATTTTAAAACGTGGATTCTTTGGTACTGACGTCGTTCTGAGTTTATCTAAATGTGAAAACCTAACGCCTGGATTTTAACTTTTTTTCCAGTCAAGAAACATGAAACTGTCTCTGTGCTTTTTGACTGTAAAGGGATTATTTTTTGTGTGCGTGCGATGCCAACATAGATTACAAAAGGGTAAGTCAAAAAGTTGTAAGATTGTTATAGAGAATTACAGTTAGAAGTTGTTCTAAAAAAAACATCTGAGCAGGCTTGGCGGAGGACAAATATAATTTTGGGCAGTGGTGTGTTTTGACACATTGACAATACTGTACAAAATACAAATAATAGTTTTAGTTTAACTTCAAAAATATTTTTAGGTCACATCATCTGGGCGGAACCCAGACATTCCGTTAACGGGTTTTTGTTATCGGAGGAAAAAACCGATAACGATTCTTACCGATATTACATAATTAAGCTAATATCGGTTGGCCGATAATATCGAACATACCTCTTTGTAAGTAAACTTGATTTGAAGGCTGTTTAAATAACGAATGTACACAAGATGTGGTGATCTTTTAATTTCATCCTTAAACTGGAAAAAAAAACCCATCTAAATTTAAGTTCTCAGTTAATATTATTTTCCCTAAAATGTTTGTCTCAGAACCTTTTGACTTACCCCGGTATCCTCTCCCTCCCTGAAAGGTTCAGATTGATTTTTTTACAGCGAGCCACGCGTTTGTGTAAACCCTCAGCTGGGCTCATCCCCAGCTGACCTGAAAGTGGAAATGAGAAAATCCTGACAGTTATTCCAGCCGACAGCAGCGAGCAGCTCTGACTGCACCTGAGCCAATCAGAGTCCGTGTCAGCCTGCTGGGAAAAAGAACTGCTGCTCGCTCTGCTGTCCTAGAATAGAATCAGATCAGGTTTAGAAAAAAAAAAAGAGAAAAGATGTTGTGTTTATGGAGGGATAATGGCACAAAAATCCAGTTTAGTAACAAATTTCATTCTGTGTGACGCTAAGATTGACATTTATTTTCAGCTTCGGTCCATTTCATGTTGCAGTGAATGGCAGGACTTGATTGCTCTGTTAACGTGGGTTTTGTTATAACAAGATGACATTTGGATTTTTTTTTTAACCTAAAAAACTGCCTCGAAGTTTTTTGCTGCCTCTGTGTTTGTCCAAACTGCAGGTTGTTCATGAAAAAGGGACAAATTTTTGTTTAATTGTATTGAATGTAAAAAAATTAATTCTGTTAGTTAGGTCTTTGAATTCTGAAGAAAAAACACGTTAAAAAAGTCAAACATCTCATTTCTTTAAATGTTTAAAAAAAAAATTGGAAAAACTTTTTAAAGTTAGGTAAAATGTGTTAGTCTCTCAGTGCCACCATTCGACATGGAGACTGGGCTAATTCTTCACTCTCCGGCTAAATCTGCTGATATTTATGCTACATCAGTAGCTAATTAGCTTAGCATATGGATTGAAGCCTAGTGGAGGATCTGTGGTGCAACAACAGGTTATACGTATATTGATGAAACAGCTCAACCTTTCTGTCAAATGAAAGTGTTTTACCTACTTTTTTTCTTACATCAATAAGGGCTTTTTAAGAATTTTTTTTTAGTTTGTTAGCACAACAAGACTGCGTTCAGAAACATTTACAGCCATAAGGCCCAGCTACACCTGTCAAGCACAAACTATCATGGACAGCAGTGCTGTGTTAAAGCTTCAATGATAAGACATAAAGTCCAACACTGTATCTAAGCTAACACTTGTCTCTCAGTTGGCCCCAGGCGAAAAGTGATTTTTTTTTTGTTTTGTTTTTTGCTTGTTTGGATTAGATTTCAAGTGTTAATCTTTTTTTTTTCTTTGGACATTTCTGAATTCTGCTTCAGTCAAGAACCACACATAAGGGTATGAACGCATGTGAAATTTTAAAATGTCAAGACATCGTTTCCAGAACCACTACCTTCAATCTGTATGCTAACAAGTTGGGTTAAAAAAAAAAAAAAAATAGATAGACAAATAGTTCTGAAATGTGGCTCTTTTGTGAAGACCCCAACACTGTCCTCTGCCAATGTGTCTCACCTGTGTGTCTGACCTTTGACCTCGTTTTAACTGTCGCCAATGTAGTCCCTGAGTCTTACTTGAGTGTGAAGTATGTGTTTGTTTATGGAAGCAGAGGTGTGTGTGTGTGTGTGTGTCCATCCCGTCTTGCTTCTTAACAGATGCCTCAGGATTCCTGCTTGGGTAAAGAAGGGGGAAAAAACCCTTGTTTTTTTTCTTTTTTTTTGTCACTTGTCAGCTGACGTGGGTGGGCGGGGTAGACACCAGCATCATATACTGTATGTATATGCATATTATATACAGATATGACAACTTTTCAAAATATAGGAAGGTTTAAAAAGAAAAAAAAGGAAAAAAAAATCAACTGTATTTATTGTTGTAAATCCTCGTTCAAACCAAGACTGACAAAGATCACACACCTGTTTGAAGTTGTCTAATGAAGAAAAAGAGAAACCCTTATGTTTAAATATGGATAGTGACAGTAGAAAATCATGAGCAATAATTAAAAAAAATGTAATCTTAATGAATAAAGATGTAAAAAAAAGCCACTTTTGTGTGTTGTTTTACTGTAATAATGCAAATTATTTAAAACACAATTCCCTGTTTCACTTTTGTTAATGACGCTGTAACAGTAATAGCAGGAATTGTTGACATTTTTAACATTTTGGAAGGTTTTATTGCATAATTCGTGTACCAGATTTACATGTGACACAAAGACTTTTTTCAACTTTTTACAGTGTGACCACGCTGGTTCAAAAACATTTGGGTTTTCCAAATTGATTATCCTACATGCCACTAGAGGGAGCCCTTGCACCACCACTGTTATGTGTACCATAGTTTGAGAAACACTGCATCAAGTTGCATTTTTATTGACTTTTTTCTCTCCTTGTTTTGTAATACAAGGTTCTCAATCTACGGTAGGTGTACCACTGGTGGCACTGGCGTCCCCATAGAAGAGGTTCTACAGTGAAGGATCAGTAAGTATAAACTTAACAGAAATTCTAGATTTATTAAAGAAATGAAATAAGTGTCAGATTCAGCTGCGTTTTTTTGTGTTGTTGTTGTGTGTCTGTGCATGTGTGTTTGTGTGCAGCTGCTCCTAGGGCCTGTCAGGAACACAATGAGCTCATGAGCGTTGTTGGTTGACAGGGACGTCTCCGTCGTTCACAGACTTCAGCTGTGAGCGGCCATTTGTTCCCCACTCTCTGGAAACTAAATGTTCTCTATGTGGTGGTTAAATTATAACAAAGGCAAATACTGTACAAGAGGTCGCCAACCTGATATAATGTAAAACATAATAATAGCAGACCAAAAAAAACCTTTTAAAAAACATTTACAGTCCATAAAAACTAATAAAATCCCTTTAAGAAACAGGCTTATAAAATCCTAATTGAGTAGTAAATACAGCAAAAATATCTTATATCTAAGTTACTCTACGTTGTAACACATAGTTAGCCTAAAATTTTACATTCATTTGATTATTGATTATTGAAAATAACCTAATAAAATACCGGGCAGAAAGGCTGTGGTACACGTCCACCACCTTCACTTCCCGCTGTCAGCTGATGCTCCTGCTGCTGCAGCTGCTGTCATCATGACTCTAACCCCGCCCACTCGGGACACACGGGGACAGCGAATCACATAGACCTGTGCTGGTTGGGTTAGAAAAAGGAAGGAGGGAGGGACAGGAGGAGGTGGAGATCCTCAACTTGTGCTCGGGTCGGAGCGGCTGCTCCAGCCTCCTGCCTGTGCTCCTGGTGAGGACGCTGCGGTGAGTGTGTGTGTAAGAACGTGGTGTGTTCCGTGCGTGTGATCGCACAGAGTGACCGAAGATGGAGGAGATGGAGGTTCCAATCATTAACAACCTCAACGACGACAGACTGAGGCCGAGGGGCAAAGATGCGTTCAAGGATCAGCAAAAGGAGTCCGAGGTAAATCCTTGAGGCGTTCGGGTTTGTGTGCCGGTGGAGGTGTGTGTGTGTGTGTGTTGTTGCTGGGAAGCTTTGGGGAACAGCCGAATGTCCTCTACATGCATTCAAAGTGTGTGTGTGTGAAGCATGCACACAGACATGCAGACAGACAGTGAAGAGGTTATTTTAGAAGCAGCTCCTATAAATAACCTGCAGCAGTGGCAGTGGCAGCAGCAGCGGCAGCAGCAGCAGTTTGATGCTACACTGCCCTGCACTGTAATGTGACCACCAGACCAGGACTGCAGTGATTAGTCGATTAATCTCTGACTGAATTAGCTCTCATCAATGAACAGAGATTGTGTGAAATTGAGAGAGCATGAAAATGTCCATTAAATTAAAAACTAAAACAGAATGAATAGTACGTTTTTTGCCGATATCCGATATGCCGAAATTGTCCAAAATTAACCGTTACAGATATAGTTACAGTTGTGGGTTGGTGGTTAAGGAAGTTCTCACTAAGGTGATGGGTTAAAGCCGATATTATGGGTCTGCCGATGTTATCACATTCCTAAACCCTGTCATTTTATTGGACATGACAGTGTAGTTGTGTTTATTCACCTACAGTTTCTGTTTCTATTTTGTTGTTTTGTTTTGTTTTGTTTCTGGTCTCGTTTTTATTTGTTTACTGGAGACAACAGAGCCCAAAGAGGAAAAAGTGAGGTTTGAGGAGAGGGTCAACATCAACATCACCACTGGGGGGTGGTCACTGTTAAAACATTTATATTACTTTGTAATTGTGTAATTGGTGACTTAAAACACACATTTCTAATCGTTATCCTTCTTTATTTAACTCTTCTTGTCAAATTAAATACAAGATAGAATTTGATTGACATCTCCAAACCAAGCTGCGTTTGCTGTAGCTCGTTGTTGTTGTTTTTTATAGGCCTGAAGTGGCTCAGTGGTTGGGTTCCCGCCTGCTATGGAGAAAGTTTTGGGTTTGATTTCATTTCACCCCAGTCTCAGGTTGAGTTGCATCCGGCATAAAATTGTGCTTAATCACTATGCTGACTGTACTGGCGTGAATAGAGCAGAAGGTGACTCCAAACTGATGCTTCTCAGACGCATAACGGTTACCATAACACCAGGGTGTCTGCTCCGTCTGACCATCAGTTTGAGGCTCCTGGACCTAAAAAAACAAACTTTAAAGACCCCTTCTTGTGAGTACTGTAATTATAAGCTCTAAAAACTGCTCTAAAATGTCATTTTTAGCCATTTCCAAATCACCATTCTCAGTCTTTATCGTACTTTAGCCGTTAGCTTAGCCTGAATTTCACCCAAGTCTCACAACTTTGACTTTTTTTTGGCGGGTTTTATGATTAATTCACAGTTACCCCTGTGATTAATATAATTAAAGGTGTTTATAGCTTTCTATTTATGATTTAATATAATAATTTAAAAGAGTCCAGTCAGACAATTAAGTAACTAATTTAGTTGCTAAAATTAGCAGTGTCGTGCCTTTAGCCAAGAGACGCTGATTTCATGGACCAACGACTGATGGGCTAATGGTGGGACTAATTAGCGCATTAATCAGTCATTTATTCTCTAAATAACAGTCTCTCACCTGTGCGAATCAGTTAAGTGTTTGCAGCAGCGAGTGTGTGTGTCCGTGGGTGTACAGTATGTGTGTTTTCCATGTGGCCGCTGTCATTTGGAGTGTTGCTCTTTGACAGCCTGCCCAGTGTTTGCACACCGAGTGAAGCCGTGTTTGCCGCCGTCAACGCGGCTTAGACTCGGCAGCAGTGGGGAGAGAAGAGGGGGAAGAGGCTGATGCTGTGGCCGGAGTGTGATATGATGATGTGAGAGGATGAAATACATTTTTTTTTAATTTAATTTAAGACAGAGAATTATATGTGTGTGTTGATGTCCCAGGAGAATTCTAACAGACATTTGCGCTGGTTTCAGCGCAGCGGTCAGTGAAGCGTCCTGAAAAGACTCGAGGCTTTTAATTAAACCTTTCAAGGCTGAGGCGGAACGGTCCATTGATCCACCAGACAGCATTAATAGCCTGATAATCAGCCACTTGCCTCAGTCTCTTGGTCAGAGAGACTGTCTGGTGCTGAACCTTCTCCTCTGCTCCGTCTCTTTGTTGTTTGTCATCAAGCAGCGGTTGAAAGAGTCGTTGCGTTCAAAGTCCGCTCTGAAATTTAACACTTTCTTCCCCCCCTTGTTAAAAAAAGTGGATTCATCATTTGTGGAATAACATGACATGACATTAGAACTCGACAATAATTCTCTGTTCTTGGTATTTTTGCGTTGATTTGCCCCATGTACGAAGGAACATATAAGGATACTATATTTATAAAACGTCTCTATCGAGTATTTATATTTCCTGTACTTTTATAAAGAAACTGTGTATTATTGCCAAATAAATACTGACACAGTTTTCGCACCGGATGCTGGAATAAAACACTGTCGCTGACGAAAAATAAAGTGACAAAATAGAAGTAAAAATAGAACTACTGAAATGAAGAAGAACAAGAAGACAAGAAAAAACAAGAAATTGAAAAAGAAAAAGTAATAGTAGAAGAAGAAATGAAAGAAGTGGAAAGTAGTAGTAGAAGAAGAAACTGAAGGAAAAAAGAGACATTAAAATGGAAAGAGAGATGTCGAAGAAATAGAAATAAAAATGATAGGAATACTTCAATAAAGAATAACATTAGTTGAGGAATCACCGCAGTAATGTTATTAATATATAAAATTGAGTCTGATTTTCTTAACCCTCACCTAGAATTGTGGGTAATCATTTAATCTTCCCTGCTCCCCAGTGTGTTTTTTTACTTCCTGGTTTGCATGAGCACTAATGACATAAAATGACTTTTCTAGGGCCGGGCCTCATAAACAAAGTGTGTGTGATGTTTGAGCGTCTGCTGACTCTGTCAGCAGCAGTTATTTATTTTTAGGAGACGACGGGAGACGTGAAAGCAGACGGCGGTTATTTGACCAGGATCGCTGAGTCACAGCACATCCTTATTTACTGTTCAGAGCCGGTTCCACTGGGTTTTGGAGTGGAACACGTGTGTCCTGTTCTTTAGCCCGGAGCCTTCCATTTCAGTTCTCTCGTTCTCATTAACGTGAGATGAATCTTTAATTATCCTGGAAAGGGAATTTAATTAGTTTGCACTGGGATTAAACCAAGAGTTTCTTCAGTCCACCTGCTGTTCCTGTCAGGTACAGTAGTGGTCATCAGTGTGTCGTTTTGATATGGTTTCCATTGTTTTATTTACTCAGCCTTCTGTTATATGTGGGTTTTTTTTTTCATCTGAGACAGTGAATGTAAGTCAGAAGGACATACAGTCATTTTAAGACAAATGTTATAATAAATCAACAAAAGCAGTTTGATTTTTGTTTGGGATGTTCGATAATATCAGCCGACTGATATTATAGGCCTGATATTAGCATAATTATGTAATATCTGTAAGAATTGTTATCGGTTTTCCCCGATAACACAATGCAATATATTAAAGTGAAAGTAAATTACACAAAAGGTTTTAGGGATAAACATCTGTATATTAAAGTGAAAGTCACTAGATGGCAGCATCGCAGCTCATTTAATTAATCTATTTTAATAATCAGGGGATTGTGTGCAGAATCCTGGTGTCAGCAGCATTGGTTGCAGTGGTTTGTACAGATAAACAAATATTACCAGGTCTATATCGGTATCGGTTGATATCGGAATTGGAAATTAGGTCTTTGGGCAATATTGGCATATCGGATATAGGCAAAAAGTTAATATCGGACATCCTTAATTTTAATAAACAAAACATATTTACTCGGGTTTGACAGGTTTTTATCTCTACATTGTTGTCAAACTGTCAGTTATTTAATCAGGATATTTGGCCAATAGGAAAGGGAAAGTTTGACCCAAATTAATGAACATTTGAAGAGTTAAAAGGAACTTCATTTCAGGTCTTAGACACAGGCAGATAAGCCCGTTATGACCCAGTGTGGAAGACATGCCGCAGAATTCCATGAGGAGGAATTCTCTGATGGAAATAGAACCAGTGCTTCTAGAAGTGTTCGCACTTCATCGTGACCCCTGGTATAGAGTACTCACATGTTTGTTTCCTTCATGTTCACAGAGCTCCATGGACTCACCCAATCTGGAGTTCGAGTATGGAGACACGGACCATCTCACAGCAGAGCTGTCAGGTACAGTACCACTCAACCACCACACCCTGTCGGTACATCTGACTGTTTGCAGCTCTGTCAGTAAACAAACTGCTGTTGACTTTTTTAAGGTCAACGTTTATGTCTTAAAGAACTCATTCTAACACATTTACATTTTAACATCACACTGACTGAAATAATCTGACAGTGACGTGCATATAAATAATCAATAATTATTAAAAAAATGTACACGAATATAGAGTATAGAATATGACCAATGATAATATCAAATGGCTCCATCATTGGCGTATTTGCTAACACTGATGTTTTATACAAACGCCCAGGGAGGCATAAATCAATTACCAACGGAATGACGGAGTGTCTGACTGACTTAGTTTGTTCGCAGCCAACAGATGTGCAGAGAATCACTGAATGCCAACATTGATTGAAAGTCAAAATGATTGACCCGTTTGTTGGAGATTTGCCAACAGTGTTGGCTAACATCACGGTCCAGACGGACGTTGTAGCTACAGCTCCCCTGAGAAAGTGTAGGGAGAGTGTCGAGTTATCAACACAGATCAGACGCACATTTACGAGACGTTTTCAAATCATGTTGTGGTTGTTTTATATATCTAGTAGAAGGTGTATACTTACTGGATCAGACAGAAAAAAAAAGCTTTTAGTTGATATATTCACTGTAATTTTCTGTTAATAAATGGTTTGAATTCTTTAATTACTTTAACATTTATATTAATGTAAAAGAAAAAAAAAGAAAAATAAAAGCCAAGCATCTTAAGCAGGATTAGATTCTCATGAGTTGTCTGCTAATTTAAAGAGTCTGTTTCTTTGCAACTAGGAATTCATCCCTATCAGAGCTACAGCTCATATTTTTCCTAACTTTTCTTTTTTTAACAGAGCTCTACAGTTACACAGAGGAGCCGGAGTTTGCACTCAACAGAGACTATTTTGAAGAGGACTTCAGGAGCCACGGTAATGTGCCGTGGGGTGTGTGTGTGTTATCTCCTGTATCAGACTCTCAGGAGTCCACGGTCTGCTGACAGTCCAGTGGTTCTGCCTGTTGCTGCCTCTTGTTGCCTGTTTATCTCTGAGACCTGAACTAAAGGTCAAGAGTGTGACCTTTGCTGACTGACACCAGACTGAAGCTGGAGACGTGCAGTACTGCACTGATCCTGGTTTTTTTTATCGTTTTGCCACTCCAGTCATCTTCTGATCCTTCTCTCTGATTCCGATCACTGGTCGGTGGATCATTCATCTCTACAGTCAACCACTGACAGCCATGTGCATCTCTGTATTTGCCCAGGTTGACTGATGTTGCCCTTTATCTTAAACGTCCTTCTGGTGCTGAGTGGAAATAAATAACAGGGTTAGACTCCGAGCTGCGGCTGCTGCTTTCACTCAGATAGAACACACAGCTCCTTCTGTGCACTTCAGCCTTTCCATTAGTGTGTCCTTATTTATGGTGTGTGTCTTCAGTTGACTGTCAGACTGTGGGTTTTTCCTGATCGGCCTTTGAGAGCAGGAGCAGTAAATATCACCACCACTGACAGTTTGATCCTCTGTGTCTGTCGCCCCCTACCTCTGATGACATAAATTATGGTGATTATCATCACCACATCGTCTAATTAAACACAGGGGGCGGAGAGACGCTGGGATTAAAAGTTTAATTTTTCTCTTCCTCCTGTCAAGAGTTTCCTGAATTCATGATTTCAAACAACAGTATGTTGACAGTAGAAAACTTCCTGACATTTACAAGAGTATCGTGTTTTCCGGACAATAAGTCGCTCCGGAATATTTGTATAAGTGGCAAACCCAGTCAAAGGATGAAAAAAAGTGTGACTTATGGTCTGGAAAATATGGTAATAATATCTGCACGATATTAGCATAAATATGTAATAGCTGTAAGAATCGTTAACGTTTATTCCTTCGATAATGATAACCCAATAATGCATTGCCTTGGTTTCCCCAAATAACCTGGAATTGCTTGTGGGATATTGGCAAAAAGTTATTATTGTACATCTCTAGTTAGAACATTCTGAGATGGTTTGCTCTGTGCAGCCCGAGGCAGGAGGTGGATTGAGCTGACTGTGGAGGAGCAGAGGGCGTACGTGATGAGGCTGCTGGACGCTCTGGAGGTGACCGACAGAGACAAGAGGCTGAAGGTGGCCCGAGCCATCCTCTACCTGGCTCAGGGTGAGTGGAGTCTGAAGACAGAACTGACTAGAAGAGTCTTTTTCTTCTGCAGCTGAGTCACAGGCTCTTCAGCCCACACATTAATCAAAAAGGATAGAAAAAAAAAATATAAAACTCATTAAAAAAAAACTATAAAACTGCATAGTTAACAGAAAGTGAGCAGAGTTTTAACACTGATACCACATTTAAATTCAGTGTCTGGTGAACTGTAGTGAGACATTGAACTGTATTGGGAAAAGTTTTCAAGTACGAGTATTTGATGACATATCTGGTGTCGTTAGCCGTGCACCCCTGATTTTTACGATTCATTTTACACTGTAACTGAAACTGGCATCTAAAACTGAATCTTGTGTATTGGCTTGTATATTCTGTGTATTTTATTCACGTTATCTTAATAAAGTTCACTTAATTATTATATAATTAATTTAAAAATATTTAACATATATTTTAAATTGAAAAATATATGTTTATATAATATATATATATATATATATATACATACATAAAAATATATGTTTTTTTCCATACCCAGGAGTGTTTGACGAGTGTGACACCGAGGTGGACGTGCTCCACTGGTCCAGACACAACGTCTTTCTGCTCTACGACATGGGCATTTTCACCGCCCTGCTGGAGCTGCTCAGCATGGAGATCGAGTGAGTGGGCGTCCGTAAACACACTGGAGAGATGAGTCACTGAACGCGTTCTTTCTACGCCGGCTGAGATAAACAGACAGATGCAGAAGTGACATCAGCTGCTAAAAAAAAAACTACAACACATTAGATCAGTGTGAAAGTGACTCAGCTCCTCTGCCCTGTGCTGCCCTTCTATAAATGGTGTCTACTATCAGACGTGTGGGCTTTAGATTTGATACTACAATAAATGAGAAAAATGAATGTTGGGTTTGTCCAGAACCACAAGACAAAAAGTGGAAAAACAAGAATTTAGGTGAGGAGTTGAAGCTGAACTTTATGACGAACACATCTGAAAACTAGGAGCAAACCTCGTTATTTGAAAAAAAATTAAGCAAAAATCATAGAACGTTTCATCATTTTTATGTGTTGACAGTACACTCTTTGCTGTCCTTGTCTGCCCTGCATGTATTATGTATTGCGATAGCGATAATTATTGTTGTTTGACTTGTGCATGTGTGTGTGTGTACACAGCAACAGTCAGGCCTGCAGCAGTGCTGTCAGGAAACCTGCCATCTCTCTTGCAGACAGCACAGAGCTCAGGTGAGAAACCTCATTTTGTTCTGCATCACATACAGAAAAAAAAGCAACAGATAAAAAAACAAAACAAAAAAAACCCAGAATAATTTAATATAATTTTCGTTAGTGATGTCCGATAATATCGGCCCGAATTAGCTTAATTATCTAATATTTGTAAAAATTTGGTTTTTCTACTGATAATGAAAGCCCAATAGTGCAATGCTTGGGTTTATCCCAGATGATGTGACCTAAACATAGTTTTGAAGTTTTGAAATTGAAACTATTGTATATTGTATTGTGCACAGTATTGTCATGGTAGCACAGTACACTGCTACACACAATAAAAATGTGTACTCTCCCTTTAACTCAAACGGCTGCATATATATCAGTATCTGTGGATTTCGGAATCGGAAATTGTGCGAAAAAGTGTTTGGACCAAAACGGCCAAAATTTAGCATCGGACATCTGTAATTTTTATGCTTTGCGTTATGTTACATGCCAAATGCATGGTATATATACATATATATGTATATGTGTGTATATATATATATATGTCCATATATAGAGTGATATGTGTGTGTCTATATAAGTATTTATGAGTGTGGATATTGATATCTGGATATATATATTTATGTACATATATACTGTATATATGTAGATGTAGTTTATAGACAGACTTCATACGCAGTACTTTACTAATATTTATTTTCTTAATGTTGAAATAAAAATATTTCATAGTTTAATTCTGTTCTTTGTTACTCTTCCACACAATCATTTTTAAGTCTAAATATAACAAAAAAAATAATTTATTGTGATTTATAAAGCGCCCTTACACACAGACACACACACACTCTCTGCCACACACACACTCCTAATCACCATCTGTGCTTCTCCCCTGATGAACTGATTACGAATGATTACAGCCTAGAGAAGGAGATATTTCTTCATTTAATTTGCTGATAAAAAAAAAAAAACCCTTTGTACTGGCTTTCACAAAGTGAAGTGTTAAATTTGGAAAACACCACCTGGATAATGGGATAATTGGGAGTGGAGGTTCCATTACCAGGCAGAGCCCAGCAAATGGTTCCTCCTACTGTAACAGGCAGCAGCAGCGTGAGTGAGTGTATAAATGAAGTACTTTTACATTTAGTACTACTCACCATCTCCTCCATCAGGCTGTTTTCCTTTGCACTCTGACACACAAATACACCATCAAGTATGTGAGTGTGTTTTTGTTTTAATTCCAGAGTCTTACTGAGCATCATGTACCTGATGGTGGAGACCATTAGAGTTCAAACTGAGGACGACCGGCCCGAGTGGACGGCAGCCAGAGAGGCGTTCAAGGCCGAGTTAGGTGCGTGTCCTTCACTTCCTTGTTTCTTTTACAGTTGTTGTTACTGAGTGTATTCAAGCCGCGGTCTTCCCAGGTTCACCTCTGTACAACGGAGAACCCTTTGCCCTGCTGCTCTTCACCATGGTGACCAAGTTCTGCAGCATGAACGCCCCACACTTCCCCATGAAGAAGGTGCTGCTGCTGCTCTGGAAGACCATACTGGTGAGTGCATCACAGGCCTGAGGAATTTATAGGAAAATGTCAGTCAAGTATGTTGCTAACAGATTTTGGCTTGTTGAGCTACAACGACGTTACCTACATTTTTTGAGCCACAAAAAATATATATCATTAAATGTGATGATCTTCTACTTTCAATTCTACAGTAGAGCTATCTGATTTTTTTTCCTTTACCCAAAACTGAAATAGTAATAAAAAAGGAACATTTTAGTCCGTTAACCAGTGATTGTCAACATGCGGCCCGTGGACCGAATCTAGCCCGCCAAACTGTCCAATCCGGACCATGACAGGGTTTTAAAATATACATCAAATAATAATATTGCACAGAAATTTTGATTTTTATTTAATTATATTTGTGTTTAAAAAATTTAAATATTTATACTAGAAATTAGCTACATTTTGGCGCCCACAAATATCTGATAGAATCAAACATGTCTGGTCTCTCCAGTTCACCTTGGGAGGGTTCGAGGAGCTGCAGGAGATGAAGATCCGGGGCCGCGAGCGCCACAGTCTCCCTCCGCTGCCCGAGGACAGCATCAAGGTGGTCAGAGCCATGAGGGCAGCCTCGCCGCCGGCCTCTGCCATGGAGCTCATTGAGCAGCAGCAGCAGCAGAAGAGAGGCCGCCGCAGCCGTAGGGTACAAACGTCCTCCTCTGTCCACACAGACACGCTCTCAGTCAGAACACTAGTGTCGACAGATGAGTCTAAATTTAGTCAGTACTGAGTATAAGTCGCACCAGTGCCCTCTAGTGGATGTCAGTGTGAAAATAACCAATGTGTAAATATTCAGTGGTACCGGAGTAGCACAGCCTGGTACACAAACCTAGAGTGTCCTCTAGCTGCTGTCAGTGTGAAAATAACAAAGGTGAAATTTTATATTTTAATATATAAGTCGCACCTGAGTATAAGTCGCAAACCCAACTTATAGTCCGGAAAATTTGGCACTTCAATTTGACTGCTGTCTATATCTGAGTAATCAGGAATTGTGATTGACTCTTTATTGTTACACATATACATTTTTTTCCTTAGCTTGTTGCTATGTGCTTCAAACAGACTCATGCTAACTAGATGTGAGCACGATGTACAAAACAATCAGGAACCATGTCGGTTCGAAACCAAGACGTAAGAATGAGTCTGAGATGAGACTAAAGTGTGTTTGCTAGCTTTAACCTTCTCATATTAACTGACCCATATTACTAACATAGTCTTTCTGTTCTCCACCACAATTCATTGATCCATAATTTGCCTCTTTTTTTTTTTAAATCATTCAACAGCTTTACCCTATTCCTCGGTAAAGTGGAATTTTGTTTTTGATTCTATAACTGTTCCTGGGTCTGATTTTCCAGCTGTCAATCCAAAATCATCCCTCGGCTGCTGTCACTCAGCCTCAGTGGATGATCTTGGTTCTGGGATCCACCGGAGAATCCCAGCCTCCTCATAGAAAACGGATAGACTCTCTCTCTCTGTCTCTCTTTCTCTCTCTGTCTCTCTCTCTGTCTCTGTGTCTTTTTCTCCCTAACTGTCCTGTGGTGTCTCATTGCCCGTCTTCCTTGTGTCCCCACAGAGTGCCTTTGTTGATAGCTTGGAAGGAGACAGTCCCTTTCCCAAGAAGCAGGTCTTTACCCACAAGTTCCCACTTTTCCTTCTGCATCGAGCTGGCACTTTATTTGCACCCACTCCTTCCTTCCCTCTCTCTATCTCTCTCTCTCTCCCTCCCACACCTCTTTCCTCCTCCTCTTTGCTGTTTACCTTTTTCACCCTTGCCCCTCCTCCTCCCCCGCCTCCCCCCCCCCCCTTCCCTCTCCCCTCCCCTCCTTTTTTACCCCCTATCCCCCCCCCTGTGTGCCCATTGTGCGAAAAAGTGTTTGGACCAAAACGGCCAAAATTTAGCATCGGACATCTGTAATTTTTATGCTTTGCGTTATGTTACATGCCAAATGCATGGTATATATACATATATATGTATATGTGTGTATATATATATATATGTCCATATATAGAGTGATATGTGTGTGTCTATATAAGTATTTATGAGTGTGGATATTGATATCTGGATATATATATTTATGTACATATATACTGTATATATGTAGATGTAGTTTATAGACAGACTTCATACGCAGTACTTTACTAATATTTATTTTCTTAATGTTGAAATAAAAATATTTCATAGTTTAATTCTGTTCTTTGTTACTCTTCCACACAATCATTTTTAAGTCTAAATATAACAAAAAAAATAATTTATTGTGATTTATAAAGCGCCCTTACACACAGACACACACACACTCTCTGCCACACACACACTCCTAATCACCATCTGTGCTTCTCCCCTGATGAACTGATTACGAATGATTACAGCCTAGAGAAGGAGATATTTCTTCATTTAATTTGCTGATAAAAAAAAAAAAACCCTTTGTACTGGCTTTCACAAAGTGAAGTGTTAAATTTGGAAAACACCACCTGGATAATGGGATAATTGGGAGTGGAGGTTCCATTACCAGGCAGAGCCCAGCAAATGGTTCCTCCTACTGTAACAGGCAGCAGCAGCGTGAGTGAGTGTATAAATGAAGTACTTTTACATTTAGTACTACTCACCATCTCCTCCATCAGGCTGTTTTCCTTTGCACTCTGACACACAAATACACCATCAAGTATGTGAGTGTGTTTTTGTTTTAATTCCAGAGTCTTACTGAGCATCATGTACCTGATGGTGGAGACCATTAGAGTTCAAACTGAGGACGACCGGCCCGAGTGGACGGCAGCCAGAGAGGCGTTCAAGGCCGAGTTAGGTGCGTGTCCTTCACTTCCTTGTTTCTTTTACAGTTGTTGTTACTGAGTGTATTCAAGCCGCGGTCTTCCCAGGTTCACCTCTGTACAACGGAGAACCCTTTGCCCTGCTGCTCTTCACCATGGTGACCAAGTTCTGCAGCATGAACGCCCCACACTTCCCCATGAAGAAGGTGCTGCTGCTGCTCTGGAAGACCATACTGGTGAGTGCATCACAGGCCTGAGGAATTTATAGGAAAATGTCAGTCAAGTATGTTGCTAACAGATTTTGGCTTGTTGAGCTACAACGACGTTACCTACATTTTTTGAGCCACAAAAAATATATATCATTAAATGTGATGATCTTCTACTTTCAATTCTACAGTAGAGCTATCTGATTTTTTTTCCTTTACCCAAAACTGAAATAGTAATAAAAAAGGAACATTTTAGTCCGTTAACCAGTGATTGTCAACATGCGGCCCGTGGACCGAATCTAGCCCGCCAAACTGTCCAATCCGGACCATGACAGGGTTTTAAAATATACATCAAATAATAATATTGCACAGAAATTTTGATTTTTATTTAATTATATTTGTGTTTAAAAAATTTAAATATTTATACTAGAAATTAGCTACATTTTGGCGCCCACAAATATCTGATAGAATCAAACATGTCTGGTCTCTCCAGTTCACCTTGGGAGGGTTCGAGGAGCTGCAGGAGATGAAGATCCGGGGCCGCGAGCGCCACAGTCTCCCTCCGCTGCCCGAGGACAGCATCAAGGTGGTCAGAGCCATGAGGGCAGCCTCGCCGCCGGCCTCTGCCATGGAGCTCATTGAGCAGCAGCAGCAGCAGAAGAGAGGCCGCCGCAGCCGTAGGGTACAAACGTCCTCCTCTGTCCACACAGACACGCTCTCAGTCAGAACACTAGTGTCGACAGATGAGTCTAAATTTAGTCAGTACTGAGTATAAGTCGCACCAGTGCCCTCTAGTGGATGTCAGTGTGAAAATAACCAATGTGTAAATATTCAGTGGTACAGGAGTAGCAGAGCCTGGTACACAAACCTAGAGTGTCCTCTAGCTGCTGTCAGTGTGAAAATAACAAAGGTGAAATTTTATATTTTAATATATAAGTCGCACCTGAGTATAAGTCGCAAACCCAACTTATAGTCCGGAAAATTTGGCACTTCAATTTGACTGCTGTCTATATCTGAGTAATCAGGAATTGTGATTGACTCTTTATTGTTACACATATACATTTTTTTCCTTAGCTTGTTGCTATGTGCTTCAAACAGACTCATGCTAACTAGATGTGAGCACGATGTACAAAACAATCAGGAACCATGTCGGTTCGAAACCAAGACGTAAGAATGAGTCTGAGATGAGACTAAAGTGTGTTTGCTAGCTTTAACCTTCTCATATTAACTGACCCATATTACTAACATAGTCTTTCTGTTCTCCACCACAATTCATTGATCCATAATTTGCCTCTTTTTTTTTTTAAATCATTCAACAGCTTTACCCTATTCCTCGGTAAAGTGGAATTTTGTTTTTGATTCTATAACTGTTCCTGGGTCTGATTTTCCAGCTGTCAATCCAAAATCATCCCTCGGCTGCTGTCACTCAGCCTCAGTGGATGATCTTGGTTCTGGGATCCACCGGAGAATCCCAGCCTCCTCATAGAAAACGGATAGACTCTCTCTCTCTGTCTCTCTTTCTCTCTCTGTCTCTGTCTCTGTGTCTTTTTCTCTGTAACTGTCCTGTGGTGTCTCATTGCCCGTCTTCCTTGTGTCCCCACAGAGTGCCTTTGTTGATAGCTTGGAAGGAGACAGTCCCTTTCCCAAGAAGCAGGTCTTTACCCACAAGTTCCCACTTTTCCTTCTGCATCGAGCTGGCACTTTATTTGCACCCACTCCTTCCTTCCCTCTCTCTATCTCTCTCTCTCTCCCTCCCACACCTCTATCCTCCTCCTCTTTGCTGTTTACCTTTTTCACCCTTGCCCCTCCTCCTCCCCCGCCTCCCCCCTCCCATTTCACTGTCCTCTCCTGTCATTTATGACCCTGAATCCCAACGTTTGTGCGCACCAACATCTTTCTGACCTGCCATCTGTTCTGTCTGTGCATGTGTGGGCTTCAACCTGATCGGACTGTGTAAGCAGCACTACGTTTGATGCTCTTGTGTGATAAGGCTTGGCTCTTTACCTAAATCCCAGTTTTTTTTATATATCGGTGGATTATGCAGGAATTCTTGGTTCGTAATTTTAAAAAACAAAACAAAAAAAAAACCTATGTTTATGTTCTGGTCCATAAGTTGTCAATTTTTTAAACATTTCAATGATACCAATCCTGTTACTCTGTCTGATCATGTTATTCTTGAGTATGTTTTTATAGCACTGAGTGCCCCCTGGTGCTGTACACCTGTTAAATGCTGTGGTAAAATCCTTTTATGGGTCCGCAGAAGAAGGTTTTATACAGAGATTTACCATTTTTGGGGGGAGAAATTCCCGCATACTCTACCTTATTTTTAACGTTGTCTTTTTTACTCATCGTCTTATTTTTGAAGATACATCTTCATCAAAATCTTTTAACCTTCAACTGACTCTCACTTCCTGCGCCCCTGTGCCCCCTCATTCGCTCCCCTCTCTCCCTTTACCTTCCATTCCTCTTAGCCAACTTACTATACGTCCCCTTCCTCCTCTCCCTTCTTCACAGCGTTTCTCCCTTGTCTCTCCTCTTCTTCTCCCTCTCCCCCTTTCCCACCCTCTCACCATAGCCTGCTCAGTAGATGGTGTGGGGTTTAAGAGATGGCGTTGGTTTGCTTGCTGTCGTCATTAGCGCTAGAGCCGTCGCTGTCCGCTGTCCCATGAAGGCGGTCGCCTCAGACATCTGCAGTAGTAGCATCTTCCCTCCTGTAGTCTTCATCACATTACTGCTGGGTCTGGCATCAAAATATCACCGTGCACCGTCTGAATTTGGACCAGAGGTCAATGTCACTCAACTGCATTTGCAATCTCCTCCAGCGGCTGTCGCACTCGGGTTTTTGAATGTGGTTCAAAGTAGCCGTATCCTAGCGCCGTGATGTGAGCGACACGGGCTGTTCCTCCTCACGCAGCAGAGAATGGCTACTCCATTCACAGTGACTCACAAACTGAACACGCTCTCAGCTCCTCTTCTGTCTTCTCTCCCTCGCTCCTCTCCACCGTACACTCACTCTTCTCCTCACGTAGTCCAGCTGCCACCGCTGCACCATACATCCACCGCAACAGCTCGACTAACGTCCAGACTGCTGTCTCATGCCTGATGCTTGCACCGTTGCCACAATCACCCATTGTAGAACTTGTTTAAACTCAGTCTCTAAGTGTGTGTGTGACTAACAGGATTGTTGATGAAATATAATTTGTTTTTGAAGGTAGCGGTGTGTGTAGCGGTAAGTTTTAATGACTCATGTTTCTTACAGCTGCTGTGGGAACATGATATGAATATGACATCCATTTAAGCTGCCTTTATTTTGTTAAGTTGACAATATTATAACTTTGAACCAAAGTAGGAAACATTTTATATGAGGTAATTATGTAATTATTAAGACAAAAGAGAAGTTGGTTGCAAGCTATATTTAAAAAAAAAAGTGAAGGCCCAGAACTTGAATGTTCTCTGCTGGTTTTTAAAAGTAAACTCATATCAATAGGTGTCTGTACAAAACAGCTTCTTTATAATTGTTTTATAAAATATATATAAAAAAATAACTTTATGAAGTTTAAAATCGTAAATGCTCATTTTTGTTCTTCAGTAAAACGTTTTTTATTCTGATACTATTTAGAATAAATTTGATGATAAAAATGCTACTGATCATGTCAAGCCAGCAGAGCACTTCCTGTCTACTCACAGGCTTCACTTTTGCAACCGAATTCCAACTTCCATATTTAAATCCATGCAAAGAATGCACTTGGATCAGGTTTGTCCAACGTCTGGCCTGTGGTCTAATCATGGCACATGGACTATAAATATATACTGTATGTACAACATAATCTTAAACAACAACTAAGATATTCTGTTGGCCCAGATACTGACTGTGGCTGGCTTTATTTGTTGCAGTAGCTTCCTGTGTGTGGAGTCTGATTTACTGGGACTTTTGTAGAGTAAAAAAAGGATACATTTGTTAATTTTCTGAGAATTTAGTTTCTTCATATTTAAACTGTTTTGCTCTTGAAATGAATGAGACATTTTGAATGTGTTTTTCACAGGATTTTAAAGCTGTGTGTGTGTGTGTGTGTGAGTCATGCTCAGAAAATGTAAATAACAAAAATCTGCACCGTCTCATTGTCACCACCTGTCCTCTCTCTCTCTCTCTCTCCGCCACCTGTCCTCTCTCTCTTTCTCTCCCTTTTTCTCCCTCTCTCAGCCTCTGGTCAAACAGGACAGCCTGGACACCTACAATGAGCGGGACCCCTTCAAGAACGACGACGCCCGGGACGAGGAGGAGGACCCTGAAGACACGGACAGTGGCATTGAGGGCGAGGTGGACCCCCTGGACCGTGATGTCATCATCCAGCCTCCGCCTCCCCCACCTCCTTTGAGACCCCTGGCAGAGAGGGTCAACTTCCCAAAGGGCCTCCCCTGGGCCCCTAAAGTCAGGTTAAATATGTCATTTTATTAGAACTTCAAGATGAAAACTTTAAAAATTATACTTTGTAAAGTTACATATTTTTCATCAATTCTTAACTTGGAGATATTAATTTCTGTCAAATGTGGGCCACATCCTACAGTGATCCATCCCTGCCCACTTTTCATTTGCTTGGACATATACTGTAGTGGGCCATTTTATTATGTCAAATGTGACCTATTGTATGGTAACTTTAATATAAGGCAAGCTTCTGTGGGCCACATAAAATGACTTGGCAGGCCGCATTTGGCCCTCAGGCCCTGAGTTTGACACTTGGTGTAGACTGCATGTCAACTAAAATGGCATCAGTCTACAACGATGTGAAATCTGTTTTTGGCCACATTTAACTTGGCGATTGGAGGTACTGTGGGTATATGGATGGTACCTTTGCACAAACTGATGAGATCTGATAGGAGTACTGTATTCACACAGACATACACATCACAGTTGTTGTATCAGCCGCCTGTGCAGATGTTCTCAGGTGAACCCAGAATCTGACGGCAGCATTTCTGTCTCCGACAGGGAGAGGGACATCGAGCACTTCCTGGAAACCAGCAGAAACAAGTTCATCGGATTCACTCTGGGAAAGTGAGTCTTCCGTCTCACGTGGTCAAACCTCCTGATATCATCATTTTGAATGGAGCTGCGTGTGACTGACATTTGTCTTTTGCAGCGACACAGACACCCTGGTGGGTTTACCCAGACCCATCCACGAGAGCGTGAAGACTCTGAAACAGGTGAAGCAACTTAGTTTAACCCTTGAGTTAATCCTGTCCCTGATGATTTTCATGTTGCACATGAACATCCATGAAATTTAAACTGACAAATAACATTCTTTTTGTCAGTAAAAAAAATTGAACCTTTTTTTTCACCAGCACAAATACGTTTCTATCGCTGAAGTCCAGATCAAGAGGGAGGAGGAGCTGCAGCAGTGTCCACTCACTCTGGTCAGTAATTTTAACTTCACATACTGTACTGTGACTCACACTGGTCAGATTTGGATCAACACTGTTCTAAAATAAATAATTTTTTAAAATTTGCACGACTTAAGAGTTTGAATAAGAAGGAATATTGTGGAATAAATATGGAAAACTGGAATAACATATTTGTCTGTGAAACTGGTGCTAAACACATCAACTATAAATGTAATTATTTTATCAAATTACTCTATGCATATGACTAATATTAGAAGATTAAGAGAATATCATATATCTTGTCCTACTACTCCTCCAGGGGGCACTAAGGGGAACCTTAGAAACTTGGAGAGAAGCAAAACAAACAATTTACATATATATAAGTACCATATTTTCCAGACTATAAGTAACTTTTTTTCATCCTTTGGCTGGGTTTGCAACTCAGGTGCGACTCATTCTCACCACTAGAGGGCACTCTAGGCTTACCAGTATCTGCTACTGCCATATCACTGAAAATTTACATGTTCATATTTTCATACTGACAGCCACTAAAGGGCACTGGTGTAAATTATATGTTTTTTCTTCTTCATTATGCATTTTTTGGCTGGTGCGACTTATAGTCCGGAAAATACGGTATTTGTCCTTGTGCGACAGCTGTGAGCTGGTGTCATTCTAAAACTTCATGGTTTCTTTCCATATTTTGTTTGTGGATTTATAAATGGGATTCCCTGGCCAGGAGCTAATGCTGTTTGGGGTGGGGTGGGGGCTTGGCATGGAAAGGTGGGGCAACCCCTGCTTTAAAGAATTAAATGTTGATTTCATCACGTGTGTGTGGTGTTCAAAGGGTGAGGAGGAAGTGGAGGAGACACCCACAGAGATGCTTTACCTGGGAATGCTTCCCAACCTGTCCCAGTATGTGGTAAGTACCTCAGAAATACTACATATGGTATCAGTATATATAAACCAATGTATTTAGAATTTTTTTTTTTGCATTTCTGCTCATTCTAACCACATTATCAGTCAACATTAGAGCTTTTATTAAATATTTTGAGATGCCTTTATTTTTACATTATTATGGTCCATTTATTGACAGATGCTCATTTCAATCCTACCTTCAATAACCCTTCCTTTATGTCAGATTGCTCTTCTGAAGCTGCTCCTGGCTGCAGCTCCAACCTCCAAAGCCAAAACTGACTCCATCAACATCCTGGCCGACGTGCTGCCTGAGGAGATGCCGTAAGTCATTCAAGTTATTGCTCCCCAGATGCTGCTCTATCACCATTGGATAGTGATATTTGTGTAGCTCCATCACAGTGATGCCATATTTTTTTATGCCAGTAGGTCAATATAATAAAATATATAGTCAAATACATTTACGCTGAGATGAAAAATAGAGTGAAAAGAGTCGTCATCTGGGTAAACCAGTACGAGTCCTGGGGCCCTGATGAATTTTCCTCTGGTTTTGTGCAGACTTAGGAGTTGTGGAGGCAGAACTATTAGATCTTGCTGACGTCTTCTTAGCAACTTGTCCTTGGCCTTCTTTCTTCAGCTTCAACTATTAGATCTTACTGACGTCTTCTTAGCAACTTGTCCTTGTTGCGTGTTACTTGGACTGATATTTTAAGCACTGAGAGTCAAAGAGCACATCTTACCGTCTGTACTGGGTGTTTTTTAAGAGCTGTGTTTTTATTTACGAAGATAACTTTTTTATTTACATCCACTACTGTGTTTGTGTGTGCGTGTGTGTGTGTGTGTCCAGTATCACTGTCCTTCAGAGCATGAAGCTGGGAATAGACGTGAACCGACACAAGGAGATCATTGTTAAGGCCATATCTGCTCTGCTGCTCCTGCTCCTCAAGCACTTGAAGCTCAACCATATCTATCAGGTAAAACACACACACACACACACACGAGCAGACTTTCTGTGTGCAGCCTGATCACATAATACCTATTTCTCTACATTGTTTTCATTTTTCTGCTTCAGTGCAGACACACACACACACATTTTGATTGGATTGATATCACTGCACCTCCCCCTGAGAAACCCCTTCCATTTTCCACCTGATCTTTTGGTTAAGCGTGCCCACACTCCCCCCCGTCTCCCCCCACTTTTCATTTTTTTACTCAACCCCCATCCCTGAACCTCCGACCTGCACCACCCCCACCTTTCCCAGCCAACATTTATTTCTCCTGTTCTATACTGTACATTTAAGTATTGACAAAAAACCCAACATATGTTGGAAAAGTAAAACAAAATCTCGTGTGTTTCTTCACTTTCCATTCGATTCCAGATTTTAAATATTTCCGTCGTTTTCTTCAGTCCGAAATAGATTGGATCAGGGGTTTTCTCTGTTGCTAGGAGGAAACATTCCTTCACTCTGACTTATATAGCTGTTCCTCAAAAATGTCTTGGCGGCGCCCTCTGCTGGAAGAGGACGATAATACACCTGCATCCGTATGAGCTTCTAGGAGTGTTTTCTGTCTTTTAAATGAACTTTAATGATGAGCAAACCGTTACATTTAAAACAGGAATGGTTGGCGACAAGTTTTAAATTATACGGGTAGAAAGAATAATATAAAATGGTCTAATAGGAGCTGACCTGATGTCCAGATTAAAAATAATTAGTAAGTAGAGTAAGAATTTATTAAGAATTTAAAGGCATTTTCAATAGCTGAAAAAGTTTTATTTTTAGCCTGAAAAAGTCAAGTTGTTTTTCTCGTCATTGTGCATTTTATTTTTTACCTGTGAAACTCGGACGCCCTCCTCTGTTTCTGCAGTTTGAGATTGTCTCCCAGCACCTGGTGTTTGCCAACTGCATCCCACTCATTCTGAAGTTTTTCAACCAGAACATCATGTCCTACATCAGTGCCAAGAACAGGTAAGAACAAATGGTATTCTTAAAGATGGATTCACAGCAGCAGAGAAACTAACAATTACAAAATATTCTCTTTTTTTTTTTCTTCTGCGACAGCATCTGTGTGCTGGACTTTCCTCACTGTGTGGTGCATGAGATGCCTGAGCTCACCGCTGAGAGTTTGGTGAGTGAACACAGCTGACGGTGGAGCAGCAGGTTCCCAGACATCATCATGACATGACTCTGTGTGTGTGTGTGTTCATTCAGGAAGCAGGAGACAACAACCAGTTCTGCTGGAGAAACTTATTCTCCTGCATCAACCTGCTGAGGATCCTCAACAAGCTGACCAAGTGGAAACACTCCAGGACCATGGTGAGAGTCTGGAGCAGTGATTATCAACAGGCGGTTCCCGGGCCAAATCCTTCCCGCAAAAACCTTAAAATCTGGCCTGTGATTGGATTAAAAAAAAAGAAATAAAAATAGACAAAAATTGGATTTTCTCCTACAAATATACTGTAGTTTTATTCTCAATTTAATACAAAGTATTTTACCTTAAACTAAGTATTTTTTTACTTATCTTCTGCTGCAGTGATTCCTAAAATGATCCTGTTTCACTTAATTTAGCTAAAAACTATTTTTATTTAAATTTTTACACTTTAACATCTTTTTTCAAACATCTTTTTTTTTCTCCTTACAGATGTTGGTGGTGTTCAAGTCTGCTCCAATCCTGAAGAGGGCGCTGAAGGTGAAGCAGGCCATGATGCAGCTTTATGTTCTCAAGCTGCTGAAGATCCAAACCAAGTATCTGGGTCGTCAGTGGAGGAAGAGCAACATGAAGACCATGTCGGCCATCTACCAAAAAGTCCGACACAGACTCAACGATGACTGGGCTTATGGAAATGGTAAAAAAAAACAACATTCTGACATAATAATAATAACTGTATTGTATGTATTTATGTACAGTTTAAGTATTTCTTTTGTTTGTTTTTGTGGTGGTTTGATGTGTCTTCTGGTATAATGATATATCAAGTATTTGTCAATATTTACAATGGATAATAGTATTATATATTATCATTGGTATTTTATCATGAAACACATTCTACCCTCAGAGTTTATTATCCTGGTGATGTCATAATTAGTTCCAGTACCTTCACCACATCCTGTAGTAGATCAACCCACACATTATTGATTACTGCGATAATTCCAGGTTAATACATATACCCACTGTAAAAGTGTCTTGCGGCGACTGTATCCTTGTAGTATAGATGGTCAATCACTGGCTCCATCCAGAAATGGGAATGTGTTGCCATGGCAACAGAGAAATGGGGGACATTTCAGGGTCACAGTTTCCTGCAGAAGAATGAATGATCTGTCACCGTGGAGTAGAGGGAGAGAAGCAGCACGAGACGGAACATGGATGTCACAGATACTTATGTTTAAATGTCTACATTTGAAGTGTGAACAGTGAATATTTCTATTAGAAATGAGCTACGTTTGACAGAGGTTACTACATAAAAGGTTAGCCAAATACTAAGAGTTAGCCACAACTGGAATCCAAAATAAAATAAAATAATTCTGTTAGACAACAATTTGTTTTTAATACCACATGTATTTGTGTATACATTACAAAGTTTTTATATATTTTTACATAAAATATATATGCCAATATATATGTATATATGTCAGGTTTTATTGATTGTGTCCGTCTGTCATTTCAGACATTGACGCACGGCCCTGGGACTTCCAGGCGGAGGAGTGCGCCCTGCGTGAGAGCATTGAGAAGTTCAACAGCCGGCGCTATGACAAGAACAAGAACGGAGAGTTCATGCCCGTGGACAACTGTCTCCAGAGCGTCCTCGGCCAGCGTGTGGACCTGCCCGAGGACTTCCACTACAGCTACGAGATGTGGCTGGAGAGGGAGGTGTTTTCTCAGCCCATCCAGTGGGAGGGGCTCCTGCAGAATCCATGATGAAGGAGAGAGAGGAGATTGGTGAGATGGATAAGAGAGAGGGAGACGCCGGAGGAGGGGGGGTTGGGGGTTGGGGTGAGAGGTGATGTAGAGGTCACGCAAACTGTGGGACTGTCAGAACGGTTTAAAGATGTGAACGTCCTCAAGGAAATTGAAGAAGAAGGGAAGGGAGGCAGGAGGTGCAAGGAGAGAGTGAAGTGAAGCAAGTTGCCTCACAGGCCATGCAGTGATGGACGGAGAAGAAAACCAAGATGGCGTCCGAACTTGGATCAGATAGAAGCTACACATGCACAAGTCGCTGCAACGTGACTACGACAAAACAGGTGAGAACGGAGTTAGCTTTCTGAGAAACACCCGACGTCGCTGTACCGGAGGCTGTTTCGGCCAGTTATACTGCCCCCTAGGTTACACATTTTAAATGTGTCCCCCCTTTATGAAACACTGGTGCTACGTTAAAATACTGATGTTCTGTTTTTTAAGGCGTGGGGTTAGTCACATTTATAATACATGTTTTTTTTAACGGAAATATGTATATTGTAATAATTTTCAGTTTATGCCTTATTTTAAGGACTTTATCACAGGGCTCTTTGGGTTTTGGTTTCACTGTATGGATTTCAGAATTATTTCTTATGCATTTTTCTAGAAGACCGGCCTTTTAAAAGAAAACCACAGGGTCATTTTTTATAATCCAAACGTTTATGTGGAGCGACATTCTCCGACAAAAGGCACCAAAAATAAAAAGAGAGAAATACTGTATACCAGCGGTACGTGTGTAGTTTGGTTGTCAGTGTGGTGGGTGTTAAAGTGGGAAAGTAAATGACGGACATGCATGGAATATATCTTTTGGGCACAATAGAGACATGCTTTGCTCAAAAGTAGAGTATACAAGAATTTAACCCAAAGAGAAGCACAGACGAAGTCCTTCTTTATCAGGTCACTACAGGTGTATGGTGGTGTGTTTATGTGTGTATTGTGTGTGAGTATTTAAGATAAGAATGTATTTGTTTTTGGTCAGCAAGTACACAGGAAGTACATCGTCATTTTCATGTATTTTTCCTCCTCGGTGTACAACTAGTTTTTGTGGAGACATGATATATTGAGAGTGCACAATGATCATACACACAGGCATTCAACCTGTGCTTATACCTCCCCCTGCAGGGGATCTACATGAAATGTGTTTACTGACATTAGCCCAAAAAAAATTCTTGTACGCTCTACTTTAACAGTTGCATCAAAGCTAGTATTCATATTGGATTATAATAAAATAAAAAAACGTAAATGTCACCGTCACTTATGTCATTCCAAAAAAAAGTTGTTTTTTTTTTGCCTAAAATCCTCCCTAAACGTGTTACCCTTGATGTCCTCTAGGTTGCATTCATGTCCAATAAAGGTCCATTAGATCAGATTGTAAAGGATTAGGATAGCTACAACAGCACAAAAATCACTCTGCCCCCTAGTGGTGGCCTTTCCTCTACTCGCATGGAAGAACAGCATAGTTGTCAAAAACGAAATTGTCTTCAACGTAATCCTCTTCTAAAGCACACAGAAACACAGGACAGGAGTTCAGTCTGTTGACCCCTCACCTCCAGAGGTCCGGGGTCATCACAGTAAAATGTTTGTACAGTCAAATTAACAATAATTTTTGAACCCCGTCTGGTCCTGCTCTGTGGGAATGTGCATGGTACACTCTACTTGTCTGGTCCCTGACGTCTGAAGCACAAGTGGGAGAGTCGTTTTTATCTTCTGCATATAATGAATATTAATTGTCTTCTTATTTAATAGTAATAAAAAATAAATAAAATAAAAATGTATGAAAATAATGAGTGACTGAAATCTCAGGTTTACAGAGATGATATATTGCAACAATTTAAACGCTTCCTTCTTGTCGTAAAGTTCACATATAATACATACACTATATTGTCAAAGTTGTATAATAATAATAATAAAATCTCTGCACAACACCTCTAAACACAGTGACTCATTGTGAGTTGGTATTTCTGTCCATTGCCTCTTAGACGCAGATGTTGTTTTTCTTTTGTATCGTGTGCCAAACTTAAGTGCCATCGTCTCCTTTATTTATTTATTTAAATGTCATTGCCTCGGTTGTTATATTTAAGATTATTTTTTATTCAAATTACCGCTGCTGGTCTGCAATACAGAAATGTTATTTTCTACCTGAAATGTTGTACAATCAATGGAAAAAACACTGTTCTCCAGTGTCTGTAACTGACTTGTTTAACGTTGTGTGGTAGTTTTTTTTTTAATAAGTTACTTGTTTTCGTTACACACGTCTACATATCTGTTCAGGGGTATGTGCAATTGCAGATCCATAGAGGCATTATTTAACAGAATTACAATGTTACTGAATGCTTATTAAACAATATTCAAGAATTTTTATGAGGGTTTTTTGTTTGTTTGTTTTGGAACAACTGCACACACACAGCGTACCAAGGTCAAAATGACCCACCCCTCACTTGCACACATCAGAAATCACACATTTCCTCAGGCCAATGTGTCAACAGCTCAGCACCACACTGACGGCAGTGGAGATGTGAACGCATGCCTTGCTGTGATTGGCTGATATCCAGAATGTCCAAAGTCATTTTATTCCCCATAGAACGCTTATATAATACAGAAAAGGGGTGGAAACTAAGCAAATGTTTGATATGTGATACATTTTTGAAGACACAAAGAAATTTCCTTTGAAAATATGCATTTTTAATAAATTATGTGCTTTTCTGTGAAAAAAAAATCAAGATGCAAAAACATTTCTACAGGAACAAAAAAGGCATTGAACTACATTAATTAAAAACAAAAAAAGTTTCATTCATGTTTCCCAACCTTTTTTGAGCCACGGTGCATGTTTTAAATGACACAAACAAAAATGACCTTCTATTTTGGGTGAACTTGGGGTGTGACCTTGGACTGTTTAATTGAACACAACCGTGATATACTGGCAGGAATTGAAGATGGAAACACATGAAGATCTTCTTCAACAGCTCTGAGTCTCAGTCTGTAGTACAGCAAGAAATACTTCAGAGAAACATGATTTACTTCTTCCCTTGATCTTTAACCACCCATACACTTAAATGTGTGTTTTGTGTTGTGAAATAATTTATATAAAAAAATACACACGAGGGAGTGCCAGTTTTCTCTAATTGGTGTGCAGCAGTTTCAGACCCATAGCTGATTCGCCCTCAAATTTTCCAGTCCAAACCAGTCCTTGTGTGTTGGTGAATACTCCTTCACCTTCCAACCTGGAAATACACATGAGTAACACACATATTTTAAGACAATTTTAAACTTAAGGCAGTGAAAATTAACAATTTCTTGTCATCAGACCTTCTGGTCTGAATATATAACAAAAACTACAAACAAAATTACAATATGAAACCAAAGTTTCAAAAGTGTCATTTTGTACCTGTTCATACAAAATTGTCCTTTATAAGTGGAGCCATCAGGAAAGGTATAGGTTCCTGTGCCGTGGTACATGTTATCATGAAATTGTCCTTCATACTGAGCTCCAGAGGGAAGCTGCAGTGTCCCTTTACCATTGATCTAAAGTACGTGGGTGAAGGATGAAGAGAGAGAGAGAGAGAAGCACAAGAATGACTAACAAACCTCTGAGAGAATACACTCACGCTGGCTTTAGTCACCGACACCTACAGGCTATTTGAACACCATTATTTATACCTTGTCATCCTGCCACTCTCCGGTGTAAACAATTCCATTCGGTGATGTGTGTTTACCCACGCCTGTTCGCACGATTGCTCCAGATGCAGATTTGGTGCACTCCCCCTCTGTGGAGGGAAGAGAGGTTGTCACGGACTGGTATAACCTCAATATCGTTCACTTAAAATATCTCACCACTCACCATATCTGTCCCCGTTTGGAAAAATGTAGGACACCTGTATCAGTTCCGGCTCTGAGAGGAAAAATTGACAAAACAGTTTTCTATGTTACATAGAAATGCTTCATTTTTAAGATAAAATGTAGGATGTAAAAGAGTTTTTAGAAACAATTTAAATTATTTTTAATTTAAACAAACCTATAATTTTTGACTCATTGTAGACTGAGTTAGACTGACTTTGTAAGTAATTGTGTTATTATGGGTGAACCCATGGCAGTAGGTAATCACCTGGAGCCGCATTGTGATTGCTTGGGCTCTTCTTCTTGGATTTCGCACCACTTGGCATCTTGAATGTCGAACTAGCGTCTTCTTCCTTTTCTTCTTCTTGCTTTTCTTCTTCTTTATAAAGTTGAACGTTCTCCTTCTTCTGTTCTGCCTTATTTTGTGTGAAACAAGATAACAGTTTGTATTTAGAATTACTTAGACAATACTTTTTGTTTGTATTCTATCTAGTTCCTTCGATCAGTAGATCAAAGGTACATAAAGTTGAACTACCGTCATTGTGTGCGCCTTCTGTTAGTTCTCAGTGCACCGGTTCAGTGGTCAGAGAAATGAAAAATAATTAATAGTAAGTAAAAGTTGCTAAAGCGTTATTTTTCTAAACAATTATGTTTTCATTACAACACTTAAATGATGCCTGCGTTGTACGAGCAGTTCGTCAATAAACATGGTTACTATAGCTACGAAGAGGGGCTCCGTTTTGACGCAACACCTGGGTTGTGTGAAAAAACGTACCCCTACTATTGAAGTATACTTTTAGGTTTCGTGTAGCCTTAAATTGCAAAATTTATATATTTTTATATTAACATTTACTACATAATATTATTATTGCTCTTATATAATAGTATTCATAATCCTGACATGAGTACATGATATTATATTCCGCGGCAGAAACACAAACTTTACGGCACTAAACCGGAACATGAAATGTAAACATCCGGGTTTTGCACCAATGAAAGGGCTGCAAGCTGCCGGTGGTTTCAGTCGTCCCAGGTTCGGGTTTACTCTGTTTGAAGTTTTTCGATAAGTTGTTAAACTGTATATTATACCACAATAAAAATATTTACCGACGACAGTCTAATGTATAATAAATTACATTCTGGTGTAATCTGAAAATATGTTTCTCAGATATGAACGAACGCTATGGGTTTCACTATAAAACTGAAGAGTTAGCTTGTTAGCTATCTCATACTTTGATGATCGACATTGATTCTTTATAGAGCCCATAGCTTTATTTTATGTGACTGCTTGAAATACTCAGTGAGGCCGTGGCTGTAAATACTCGACCAGTCACTTTGCGATGTTTGTCTCTGTTTGATATCAACATTGTAGCCAACAGCACTGTGCGGATGTTTGTATCAGTGTCACGGCCACCGCGTGCACTTGGACTGAAGTGCCTCAAGCAGCGTCGTCGCAGGGATATGTGACTGTGCTCTTCAGTGGATGTTTCTCAGTGTCGTCCTACTCAGTGCAATAGACGCTCCTACCACTAAGAGGTAGAGGAATAAACCACTCTACTCATCTGTTTCTCAGATTGGCTGCTATGATAAAGGACACCGATTAAAGGTGAGTGTACCTAATATGAATTGGACGATTTGGCAACCTCTTACTATCAATAAACTATTTTTGGACTGATGTTTTACATTTAAGTTAACAACTAACCAAGTTGATATGCAGTAATACACCCCTTAATACGTTCTTAGTATTGTTATTATAAAGATTCACATTGGTAAACATTCCGTGTGAACCTGTGATTATAGTAGTGTAGTAGTTATAAAAGCTTGTGCTATCATAAAATTAAAAATGTGCTCACAACGTTTTTACAGCAGAAGAGGATGAGTACCAGGAGAAGAGGTGGAAAGCCAAACAGAGGAGGAGGGAGGTTTAACAAGCCCAGAGGTGGCGGAGGGGGTGGAAGCAAAAAAGGAGGCAGTGTGCGATGGGATGATGATGACGATGATTTCAGTCTGGATTTTGGACCACCTCGTTCCAGCAGGTACATTTGATTTGTGACAGAAACAATTTACAAAAATGTCATAATTTTGAAAATATTTTAATTCAATTGTAATACTGTCTCTTGGTCTTTGTCTTGACTGACTTTGTAGACCTGGCAAAGGACGAGGTGGCAGCAGCAACAGCCACTCTAGTAGTAGGGATGGAGGTAGAGGTAGAGGAAGGGGAAGGGGAAGAGGAAGGGGCGGGGGAGACAGGAGTCACCAGACACCCGCACCTTTTAAAAGCAGCAGGCCCCTGCCGAGTTCACTGGCAAGAATCAGGCCAAGTCCAATAACAGGAGAGAGCAGCAGGCAGGTGAGCAGCACCATGCCCATGCAGAAGATCTTCATGACCAGCGAGAATCAAAAACAACTCAGGGAGCTCCTGAGGGATCTGCAGTCTCTGGATCCTAACGAACCCTTTGAGTAAGTATAATTTATTATATGTCATCTCTTTAGTTTGCACATGCTTCATAAAAAAAATCCACAATTCAAGTCCCGTATTCATTTTAATGACCCCCATCCCTCAGTGAATATGGCTCAGATTATTCAGAGGAAGAAGAAGAGGAGGAGGAGGAATATGATGAGTTGGATCACCGTGAAGATGGTCAGTTTTGGGCCACAAATGATGAGCCAGTGGAGAGAGCAGATAGCCCCATGTATGATCCAGAGTCTGATGATGAACGACCCGCCCCTGAACCTGTCATCTCCTTATTTGCTATAGGAAAACTCTGCAGGTGAATGTGGATTTTTACTACTTCACTTTTGATTTGTGTTTTTGTATATTTGGTATCCATCCAAACACTAATATATCATTATCTCTTATAGATATGGTTTTGACCGGGAGCGCAGCAAGGTGGCGCTGCAGTGTAGTGGAGGTGATTTTGGAGCAACTTTGGAGCAGCTTCTTCACCAGGTTTTCAGAGAGCGCTTTGGCCGGGAAGCTGTCACTCCCGATGGTCTTGAGGCAGTTCCTATGGATGAGTGCTTGAACCAGAGGCAGGAGGAAGCCCTGGCTTTAACTGCCATCTTTGGCGAGCGATTCACCGAGCGAATTGCTAACACTGTGTGGTCGATAACGCTTGACTTCTCGCTGTTCTCACTGAGCGGTAATAAGATTGCTCAGGACGAGAGTCGAGGCGGAGAGAGATCTGTCAATAACCGTGAAATATGCAAGTTCTACTTAAAAAGTAAAGGCTGTCGCTTCGGGGACAAATGCAGGTTTAAACACCAGATTCCCATTACAGACAGGTCTGGAGCTGGTTCCCCAGATCTCACAAGTCCAAGCCAGCCTGGATTCAGCAGCTATTCTCCCCCTGAGTATGAGCTAGAGATTCGTTTCCCTAAAGGGAATCGATACCCATTTCAGGCACCTATAGTTGCGTTCAGCACCAACGATGAGTCTATGCGACCTGCAGGGCGTCTCACGGTGACTGAGAAGTTATACGAGCAGGCCCTGGACGCAGCAAAGATTAGTGAACCTATCGTTTACACTCTGGCCACGTTGTGTGAAGATGAAGCTTCCATGATGGAACTTCTGTCTGTCAGTCATCACAAATACAGCACACCACCACCTGTCGTAGCCGTATCTACGCCCTCTTTAACCCCAGCTAAGAGCAAAACTTCAAAAAGCAACACTTTTGAGGAAACCAAAAATCCTACTATCAGTAGTGAAAATACTCACAACAGAAGAACTCCCCCATCCAGAAACCAAAGACCGTCGGACTGTGAGTAAAAACAAATCTCTTCATTTGGTACATTTCCTTCAACAGTTTCTTCTGATACAAGCAAAAATTTGGTAATAACATTGGTCTGTTAATTCTTTAAAGTGCCAGAAGAGCTGGATGAGAAGGAGGAAGGTCAGGATCGGGAACAGGAAGCCGTTCCAGTTCACAGTGAAAGTTACGCCAGTTTGAGAAAGATGGTGAAAAAGCACAGTATCAAGTTTGAGAACTTACTGCAAGAGAACCGCAAGCTATGCCGAGATTTCCAAAAGAAGAAGGTAAGGCGAGAAGATTTTCGTACACACTTGGCACTTGTAACTACACCTTTTGTCTTTAGAGATGTATTTAAATGGATGTTTAATATTTTCTTCCTTGATCCTTTCCCCAGTCATCCAGGCGCTTCCTTTCCATGCTGGAGCAGAGGAAAAGCCTGCCGGCTTGGCAAGAGAAAGAGAACATTCTTGACCAGCTGGAGGCGTGTCAGGTGCTGGTTATCAGTGGAATGACAGGGTAAGTCTTTCAGAGAGACACCAAATAAACCTTAACTGCTTAATGTATTTGTGATTACCATTAGGAATCTGTTCGTTTCCATTTCTTCCTTCACTTCTATTAAGGTGTGGTAAAACAACTCAGATCCCTCAGTTCATTCTGGACGCCTCACTGAGTGGCCCCGCCAGTCATGTAGCCAACATCATCTGCACTCAGCCCCGTCGTATTTCTGCCATCTCCGTGGCTCAAAGAGTGGCTCAGGAACGTGCCGAGAATCTGGGGAACTCAGTGGGATACCAGATCCGACTGGAGAGCGTCAGAGTACGTGCAAAACACAGATGAACAATTTCTCGTTGTGAACGACTTCTCGTTCACAAATGAACACCATAGATGACATAATTTTCAGATTTTTTACTTACTACTTTTTTCACCCCTTCTGACCGTCTGCTCTCGTCTGTCAGTCATCTGCCACCAGACTCCTCTACTGCACTACAGGCGTGTTACTGAGGAGACTTGAGGGTGAAGCTGACCTCAAGGACGTCACTCATGTTATTGTGGATGAGGTGCACGAGCGCACGGAGGAGAGGTGAGATAGTGCCCAACAGTCTTGTACAGCACATATTTGTTCACACCTTTATAGTGATTTGACAGCAGCGGCCTGTCACTGCTTTATTTCCACCACTGCTTCAGGGTTTGTGTTTATTTTCAAAATGTCACTCATGCCGCTTGTTTTACCCTCACCAACAAAAACAAAGACGTGAGGGAACGGAGTGGGTTAGCTCTGAGATAAAAAAAAAAAAGAACCCATAACTAAGATGCACAATTAGTAGAGGTTTTAAAAATGGTTAGTACAGCTCTTATTTCCTTTATAACATTTAAAAAAAAATCCATATTTGCTGTTGCCCACAACATTTTGTCCACAGATTATATAGACATTTCACAGATGATTCCATTCATAACAACCATGTTGAAATGCTACAGCTCTATTATTTAGCCTCCTCTTAAATGCCTCATTTGTTTGCGCTCTTTCCAGTGACTTCCTGCTGTTGGTGCTCAAAGACCTGATTTTGCAGAGGCCAGACATGAGGATTATCCTCATGAGTGCAACACTGAACGCCAACCTTTTCTCTGAATATTTTTACAACTGCCCATCTGTCCATATTCCAGGTAGAAACATTTGCAAAGTACTTGTAGTACAGTCAGCCTGCATTACATTCCCATGGATTATATTTAAGTCAAAAACATTTTTGAAAATCTCCAGGACGCACGTTTCCTGTCGACCAGTTTTTTCTTGAAGATGCAATTGCTAAAACTGGGTATGTTTACTAAACTCTGTTTTTAAGTGAATTGAAACTGGTATAAAATATTGCTTACATTTTGATGTTTTTGACAATACGTTTTTTCAGCTATGTCATTGAGGATGGCAGTCCTTATCTGCGCTCAGGGAAGCAGAATCAATCTTTTACAGCTGGAAAAACAAGCAAGGTACCAGTCAGGGACGTAGTGGACGACTTGGCTGACGACGCATGGAACTTCATGTCTTTTTATAAGAAGGATTTTATCAAAGACTCGGTGCCAGACCAGCAACTCAGCCTCCAGGATCTCACAATCAGATACAAAGGTGAGCGTCCGACTGATGTGCTGTCCTTTTGCATTGATGTGTTTGTTTTTCATATTGATTTTTCTGTATATTTAGACACCAAGAAATCTGTGCTGAAGACCATGTCAGCAATGGACCTGGATAAGATTAACGTGGATTTGGTGGAAAACCTCCTGGAGTGGATTGTCAGTGGGAAACACAACTACCCTGCAGGTTAGAATCAGCTGCTCAGTGATGTTTCTCCCTCTACTGGTGAATCATGTGAATCATGTGATCATTTTCATTTTTGTTTCTGGCTCCAGGGGCAGTATTGGTGTTTTTGCCAGGCCTGGCTGAGATCAAGATGCTGTATGAACAACTGCAGTCCAACAGAATGTTCAATAACAGAGGCTCAACCAGGTCTGTGGCATTGTCATTAAATATACAGTACACATTCCCTGAAAAGAAAAAGCTGGTAATGTTTCAATGTAATAAGCAAAAGAACACACAATTCAATGTTAACACAGACGTATTAATATGTAAAGGTAAAGTGCATTGTGTGAGGTAAACTTAAGATACATTACTGCCACCTACAGGTTAAAGTCTGAATCAGTGTTACTGTTATGCAAGAAATGGTGTCATGTCAGAAAAGAACTTTTGGTCAAATGCTGATCTTCACATCTTCACCTCAGGTGTGTGATTTATCCTCTTCACTCGACTCTGTCCAACGAGGATCAGGAGGCTGTTTTCAGCAAACCTCCAGAGGGCGTCACAAAGATCATCATCTCCACCAACATTGCCGAGACGTCTGTCACCATTGACGACGTGGTTTATGTCATCGACTCTGGCAAGATGAAGGAGAAAGGGTCAGTTCATGTTTTTATTTATAATAAATAATATGGGCCGTTTGAACGGCATTTTTTTTTATTTAGCCTGGTGGTGTTGTTTTTTTTTGTGTATATATCTTGTTTTGGTGCTGGTGTTGTTTTTTTGTGTATATATCTTGTTTTGGTTCTATTTACGTTTACATTTTTACAGAAACATGCATTGTCATTTCTGAAATGTTCATTTAAGGTTAATTTAAGAAAGAATTAGTACATCAAGTGCTTAAATATTTACCTAATTGTAAATATGCTACATTTCAATGAATTATCTAATAATTTCATGCAAATGACCCACATATATATATATGTGTAGTTATATATGTATGTATCTATGTGTCTATGTATATATGCATAAGTAAATACATCCATATCCAAGATTTCTGTTGATTAATCCCTTCTTTGAAATCTATAACTTTTAATATTTTGCCAAAAACAGCCTTTGTAATGCACCATCCACAAAATTGTATTTTCATAGTTACGACGCATCTAAAAGCATGGAGAGCCTGGAGGAATCGTGGGTCTCTCGGGCCAACGCGCTGCAGAGGAAGGGTCGAGCCGGTCGCGTGGCCTCAGGCGTCTGTTTCCACCTCTTCACCAGCCACTGCTTCCAACACCACTTGGCTGAACAACAGCTGCCTGAGATCCAGCGAGTGCCTCTGGAGCAGCTCTGCCTGCGGTAAATCCATCTGTTTGCTCTTTGCTGCAGAGCTGCGAAATTGTTTTGTCCTCTCTGTAAATACAAAGAATTATGGTTTATGTAAGACAAGGGCACGATGAATAATGGTTAAAAATGACGCTTGAGATTAAACCTGACAAGTAAATATATTATCTTTGTAAAAGAAAAAAAATCCTCTGCTCTCACTTATTAACCCTCCTGCCTCTGACAGGATCAAAATCCTGGAAGTGTTTGCCGAACAACCACTGGAGTCTGTATTCTCTCGGCTCATTGAGCCTCCGGCTATGGGAAGTGTGGATATGGCAAAGCAGCGCCTGCAGGACCTGGGAGCTCTGACTGCAGACGAGAGGCTAACACCGCTAGGCTACCACCTGGCCAGCCTGCCTGTGGACGTGCGCATTGGGAAACTGATGCTGTTTGGTGCCATCTTCCGTTGCCTCGACCCAGCTCTCACCATCGCCGCTAGTCTGGCCTTCAAATCACCATTTGTAAGGAAAACACGTATCAGTGTTCATTTAGTTTCAATACAAAAGACATGGTTTTAGAGCGATTGAAGCAAAAGTCTAAGGCACGTAGTATTTAAAGCAAATGTAGAGATTCAGAAGCTCCAAACATCTGGGGCGCAGACTCTTGGTGGGGCCAGATGGCCGTTTACCGCCACATCCCACTCTGTGGCTCTTGGGCTCGTTTCCTGTTACAGTGTCAGTTTTTGAGCTGGTCTGTTTTTTTCTCCCAGGTATCTCCCTGGGATAAACGTGAGGAAGCCACTGAGAAGAAACTTGGCTTTGCAGGAAACAACAGTGACCACATTGCTTTGTTAAAGGCCTACAAGGTGCAGTCAGCGCTGGCTTTAGTTTTAACAGGAAATAAAAAAATATGGAGTAAATACCTGTACGGTTATGATGTGTTTGACTGATTATTTTCCTGATTATTTGCAGGGATGGTGTTCTGCTGCGAAGAATGGTTACAAAGCCAGTTCTGTTTACTGCAGAGAGAACTTTCTGTCGTGGCGGGGCTTACAAGTAACTTCTTTTTCTTTCCTGCTGTGTCTGAAAAAATGACTCTCGTGCTTGAAATTTATGAACAATGCTATGTGTTTTTTTTTTTTAAATGTCTCATCATATCGTGTCACGTGCAGGAGATCGCCAGTCTCAAGAGGCAGTTTGCCGAGCTGCTGTCTGACATTGGCTTCATCAAGGAAGGGCTGAGGGCCAGGGTGATCGAGCGCATGTCATCTAATGCCTCGGATGGAGTTCTAGAAGCTACTGGCCCTGAGGTGAACCATGCAGGATTTCTTGGTGTAAATTCACTGCTTGTTCTTGTCAATGAAGAAGGGGTCCTTGACAAGACTTTTGTATAATTTTTGACCTAACTGGAAAATCACACATGAACTCTCTCCAGGCCAACCTGAATTCAGAAAATCTTCGTCTGATGTCTGCCATGATGTGTGCTGCCCTCTATCCCAACGTGGTCCAGGTAAAAAGCAAATATGTAGCATGTAGGTAATGTCTATGATGGAGGTCACTGACTGTATCTGTTGGAGGACCACTCAAGTACATCTTGAAGACTCTGATGCTGTTGTCTAGGTACAAGCCCCTCAGGGAAATTACAAAATGACCAGCACAGGAGCAATGAAGATGCAGCCGAGAGCCAACGAGCTCCGCTTCATGACCAAGAACGACGGCTGCGTTCACATCCACCCTTCATCTGTTAACTACGCGGTGAGAATGTTGAACCAAAATTAAAATGTCTGTGAATATGGACGAGTAGATCAGGGGGATCAAACGCTCAGACTCCTGTCGATCTTCCAGGTCCGTCACTACGACAGTCCTTACCTGGTTTACCACGAGAAGGTGAAAACCAGCCGCGTCTTCATCAGAGACTGCAGCATGGTGTCGGTCTACACGCTGGTGCTGTTCGGAGGTGGACAGGTCAACTTGGAGCTGCACAAGGGGGAGTTCATCATCTCCCTGGACGATGGATGGATCAGATTTGCTGCTGCATCTCATCAGGTCACAGATTTAAACAGTATAAGTCTTTTGAAGATTTTTTTAGAGTGCACTTAAGGTCAAAATTTAAACAGACTTTTTGAGACAGACCGCCTACCGTCTATAAATCCCCTTGCACATCTGCAATGTTACACTGCAGAAATCTACAGCTGCAGGCATTTTATAAGTTCTTTACATTTAACTTGGACTTTAATGTCAAAGTTGTGTTTCATCTTTATTCTCAAATTGCGTTCAGAAAATAAATCGTTCTTCTAGGTAAAAAAAAAAGAAATCTTCCCTCTCAATTTTTTTTCCCTTGGGTGGTCTGAATACACCTCTGTACAACACTAGTTAACTAGTTACTAGTTAAGCTACAGTGACAAATCTTTCACAAGCCTATGTCTAAGGGCCACACAGTGGAAGAAAACTTATTCAAGATTTCTTTTAAATATGTCACACCAAATGTTAAAAAATAAGGAGCAAAGATGCGAAGACAATCTAAAACTAAACGACTGTTTGCAAAGACCTGCGTACTTCTTAAATTTGACATTTTGTTATTCATCCGTGCAGAAGAATCTGCCTCTGACTGTGCTGTTTTATTTTGGTCCAGGTGGCCGAGTTGGTGAAAGAGCTGCGCTGGGAGTTGGACCAGCTGCTCGAGGACAAAATCAGAAACCCCTGCATGGACCTGTGCAACTGTCCTCGAGGCTCCCGCATCATCCACATGATCGTGCGCCTCATATCTACAGAGTAGCCCTGTGAACCTGCCCCTCCTGCCCCTTCATCTCAAGGGCTTTAATGCGATGATGTCTCCTTGTCCTGCGGCTAATGCTGCACGGTACATGTAAATACGCTGAAACTGACTGACATTTCTGCCACCTGCCACTTTATCAGTTTACACTCGGCTCTTATTGTGCTGCCACTGCTTTCAAAAGCTTTAAAAGAAAACAGGTCGTCAACAAACTTCCACAAGTTCAATCGCAGAAATGGAAGAGACACTTAAGCCAAGTTTTTTTTCTCCTGACTAGATGCTGGGAAAACTCTTGATGATGTCACACTGTACGTGCAATGAATTTACTTGCACTGATTGTTAAATTTGATACCAGGTACAGGTTATAAACTGTATACTGTAGTTCTTTTTAATCTCACCTATGTCTTCCTCACATGTGAGATTTGTTTTTGAGTCCATATTGGACTTCGTCAGTGTTGTGGGTTTTTATTTATGATGCATGATTGACACGTCCAAGATTGTCTGCATGAGAATCCGTATCTAAACACAGATGGAATTGAACAGAAACTTTACAGCAACAGTGGAACAACACTTTTGATCAACGTAAATGAAAAGGCTCTTCGTAAATCTGTAGAGCCTGAGGGGAGTCGCCAAAGAATTTAACAGTATATTGTCTTTGCAAGTACGTCTTCAACTGTAATTCACGCTGCATTAACAATAAAAAAAGGGGCAAATATATGTGAACCTTAGTTTCCTTTTCATGCTTTTTAGTTCATGTTTTGTGTAGCATTTAAAGCCTGGCTGTGATTGCAGTCGAAGACACAATTTACAACTTGTTGAAAAAGGCCGTCATTTATCAGCGAGGCCGTTGTGTTTCTGTGGAAACAGGACGTAAACAAATGTCTGTCACTGTCTGAGTCAACGCCATTCTGTTGCCACCAACAACATTGTCAAGTCTAGAGCTGGTAAGACATTGATTAATTATTAATTTCTGCTTTCACCATTTACAGCATCACAAGTGTGATTGTAGTTTTTAACATGTTAGAAAAATGTTTTATATTCTGTATGTGAAATGTAAAGCATTTTTCAGAGGTTTATTGGGTAAATGATTTCCTTGAATTTCTTTTATATATAGTATAAGTATTTTTGAAAAATATCTATTACTTTTTCTATAATCTATAATGTCTGATATCCTCAACAAAAAATGTTTCTTTATCAGTATTTTTTAATTGTTAACCTTTGTTAAATTTAACGTTAACATTACACTTTTTGCTTTGTATTTTGTTGTAAATTATCTGAAGAACCACTTACCAGTCTAACATTAATTTATTGCTGAATATTTGGCTAAAATTATCTGATCTTTTGTTTCTTTCAGCAAAGGTTTTGTTCTTGGCTGTTAATATTCCATCAGTTCAACTGCTATTTTTAGTTATGTCTTAGCTGACACTTGTTACTGTTAGGTAGTAACTTAAATATATTTGCTTCCAAATTTAGCATTTTTTATCTTTTGTTTTACAGAAAACTTGACCGGACAGTGAAGTGGTCTTGACGGATCCCACCATGGTAAGAGAAACTAAAATCAATACTAAGTGTGTAGAAACCAAACTGAAAATAACCCGTGTGGTTTTCTGTAGCCAACAAAATCTAGGAAACCAAGGTCACATAGTTCGGGACCTAGCAAGAAGACCGGAGGCTCGAAGAGCCACAGAAAGCGATCTTTATCTAAGGCTACCAAAACAGAGGCCGACCTCCTCAGCACAGCTGCCCTGGAGAACGTCTACTACATTGCTCATAATGCAGCAGACTGTCTGAAATTCCGAGGCTTTGGTTGGCCGAAAGCAAGCAAGAAGAAGAAGAAAAAAAAGGGAGGCAAGCGTAAAAAGAAAAAATAGACAAAAAACTCTTCTGACAGTGCCCTTAGAACAAACTGGAGTTAAAACATTACTAAATACAAGAGACAAAGATTTACAAGTTCTTCCATAACTTTATTATAAGCTTGAGAATAAGGAGAATATTCATGCAAAATTGTGCAACACAACACAAGAGCAAATGCCTGGTTAAGTTTTCATTTTAAAATAACCCCAAAAAAAGATGAAGGAAAAAGAACGATGGAAGTGCAAAGACCATAGTGCACCATAAACAAGGTGAGTCGACATTGCCTTGTCAAATACTAGTTACAAGGTGATCCCTTTGGTGACATGTAACAGATTTAAAATCTGTGAACAATATTAACTGTATTGTACAAAAATAGTCTAAAATATATATTTTTTGGCTTATTTAGTGAAAGAAAATCATCAAAGAAACTCATTTAGGCACTGACATTCCTATACAATGTTTTCTTTGTACACTGATTATACAATAAATGTAAAATAAATAGTTTCTCTTCAGAAAACAGTCAAGTCAGTTCATGGTTTACTCTGATGGCTTCTTCCTGTCCTCCACGTCTTTCTTGAAAGCTTCAATTTTCTTGTAGATGTTGGGAACCTGTGAGAGAAACGGCAACCTAATCAGCCTGGTGAGAAAAATCATGTATTGATCGTCAAGGACAAATCTGTGAACAAACCCAGACCGCCTGTCATGATTTGAAATGTCACAGTCTTTGATCCTTTGAAAGGAACCAGGCGATGAAACACGTGACCAGTGACCAGTCAGATCAATTAAAACAAAACATTATCGTTTGACCTCAACACTAGGTACTGAAGTTTTTCATTTGCAGTGGATGGCAGCCACGGAAGTCACGAAAGAGTTCTGAATATAATAATGTTTATTCCAAAGAGTTCTGAATATAATAATGTTTATGAATTAAAAAACAACAACAAATCGGCTGAAAAACAAAGCATCAACACTAGCTGTAAACACAATTGGTTTCAGACGTAACAAACTTACATCATAGTTCTGGGCCAGATACATCCCCACGACATTCCCCAAAGTAAAGCCAGCCTGGAAAAAAAGAAAGGGTTTACGATGGAGAAAATGTTTGACCTTGGGTAATTGGTCATATTGTTATTTTTACATTAAAACTACGAGTAAACACCGTAAAAAACTTGTCGATGATGAGAGTCTACCAACGCGCTAAGCTAGCTTCGCTAAAGTCCTTATCGTTTCGACAATTGTCATATTCTAAATTTTGACGTCAGTTGAACTCACCAGAAACTGTAACATGATGAGTTGAGTGGATCAGTACCTTCGTCGGGAAAATACCCTAAAATTTGTTTTAAAAGATCAGCAAAGCTCAACTGGTCAAAACACAACGAAGATGCGAAGCTACAAAAAAAGATAAGATTTGACAGCCGCAATACTACTTGTACGCATGTGCGAGAATTCCACTATCGCGATACCTTTTAGAGACGCTCTGTTTGTAGTACTGTTTCTCAGTGTAATCTATGATCCTCTTCCGCAGAAAGACTACAACACCCATAACCTCCCAGCCTCCTCTACCTCAAGTGGGTGTTTCTGCAATGGTGGTATCGGCAAGACATTGAATGACTTTGGCTCCATCACGAAAAAGGCTGGTTTATTCATTTTTATTCAGTTGACGCTGTGATGGAGGCGCTTATTCCAGTTATAAACAAGCTCCAGGATGTGTTCAACACCGTGGGGACTGATATCATTCAGCTGCCGCAGATAGCGGTAGTAGGCACACAGGTACGCCGCTGTGATTGTGTTTATTTTTTGATTTAGCGAGTGATATGCTAACTGTATAACCTTAATGCACAAAAGTGAGACGTATTGTTGAATATTAAGTAGCTGTGAAGTCTTCTCTACCGCATAATAAATTCTGGCCATAACATTAAATAAACCAAAAAAACGTAGGAAAGGTTTTGGACCCAGGAGGAAGTGCTAACATTCATGCATATTCAGCTTCATTAGCAAAGCGTGCACCGACACCAGCAGTGGTTTCTATTTTGATACAACTTCCAATCGTTGCTATTTTGAGACCCTCAGACATACTGACCTCCATATGCCAAACCAGACAAGTTCTTGTGGAATACACAAGAATGTTTGGACCTTGTTGGCTCCATCTCTGGTCCATTATGGTGTGGGTCTAAAAATCAACCTCTGCTTTGTCACTGTACTCACTGTATGTATGTTCTTTGTCAACAGAGCAGTGGAAAAAGCTCAGTGCTGGAGAGTCTGGTCGGCAGAGACTTGCTACCCAGGGGGACCGGCGTCGTCACCAGGCGACCTCTCATCCTCCAGCTGGTCCACGTAGATCCTGGAGATGCCAGAAAGAATGATGATGGTGGTGGGTACAGTGCCTGCATCTGAGACACTAGCACACTGAAAAAAGATAATATAACTGTATCAAGACACTGATATAGATTTCTGCAAATCAAACTCTTGATGTGAACCTTCAGGATTAGTTCACTGACCATTGGCATGTCATTTCTCCATCCTCTCTGCTTTCTTTCGAGTTTTTTTTTTTTTACCAGGGACTGTCGTCCCTGGTAAAAAAAGTCCCTGGGTCTGAGTGTGTATAGTTATTATAATTTCTTCTTGCATCCACACCTGTGCCACAACGCTCTTGTTTACTCCTGTCTTCATGTGGTCCACTCACCCTGTCACTTATGACGAGTTTTTTTTTTTTTACCAGGGACTGTCGTCCCTGGTATGAGTTTTTTTTTTTTACCAGGGACGACAGTCCCTGGTAAAAATGTGTGGTCCACTCACCCTGTCACTTATGATCTTGGTACTGTGCCAGTTCTCTCCTGCCCCATATGTTAATTTCTCCTCTGGTCTGTGCCATTTCATTCCCTCTACAGGACCCTAAAACTATTTACAGGTTTTGTAAATTACTGTGACATCGGACTCATTGTGTAATTTACTAATTGAAGAAACCATTACGTCTTTGCTTACAGTGAGGAATGTCCGATTATATCGGCTGACCGATAATGTCTGCTCGATATCAGCATAATTATGAAAAAGAAAAGTTATCTTTTTTTTTCTTACTATAATGAAAACCTTTAAACGTAATGCCTGGGTTTCGCCAAATAAATATGGCTGCATATTAGAGTGAAAGTGAATTATTGTCACTTATGCACACCACACCACTGCACACAATGGTATATGTTCTCTGCCCTTAACCCACAATCTGCTCACCATAGTGAGCAGATGCGATCAACTTCCGTAACCACTTGGCCACTACTGCCCCACTGTATTGATATCAGATATTAAGTGTTTAGACAATAACGGCATATCGGATGTCGATGAAGTTAATATCGAACGTCGCCAGTTACAGTATATAATTTCTGTGCTTGAAATGCATGATTATAAACTTGCTGTATTTCATTAAATACGAATAATAAGATATAGAAAGTGAAACTGTCTTTGTAACTGTTTTTTTAACCATTTCCAGATGCCAGGTTGTGAGAAAGCACTGTGCTTCACAGAGGTGCACTGTACTGTTGTCCACACCTTTACATAACCTGCGTAGTCTGTTAGTTTTGCAGCTACACGCTCTGTTCCTATTGTCTTCTTCCCCGTGGTTGTCTTGTGTCTTGGTTTATCTTGTGTTGCTGTTTTTATTAGTCTCCTGCTTAGAGACGTACAACTCTTACAATTCTACGAGCTGAGTCATTACCGTGACAAATACCATTCTGGTCTAATTCACAGGGCGAGAAGGGGAGGAGTGGGGCAAGTTCCTGCACACGAAAAATAAGGTAAGGGTTCGTGCTTTGTCAGGTGACTACAGCATCAGAGTTTGTCTCTTGACCTGACCAGAGAATTTATTTTCTTTATTTCTTATAGATCTACTCAGACTTTGATGAAATCAGACAGGAAATTGAAGCTGAGACAGAACGAGTATCAGGAACCAATAAGGTAAGAGTGATATCAGAGATGTGTCAATAAATGAGCACCTCAACTGTTTTGAGTTGCAAACATTTCATTAATAAAACTTGTGGCCTTTTTGCATTTAAACAGTAGCTTTTTAAAATACGTTTCGATGTGCTACCGACATTAGTAGGTGTGCAAAGTGGACAATGAACTAGGATTAAGTTTTGTTGACACACCTTTGAGCAGCGCTGTCATGGAGGTGACTTAGCAGCAGGGGGCGTGGTCGCACTGTGAAATTTTGGCAGGGCGACAGCACGGTCGTGAAGAAAGCTGAAGAATATTATTGCACACTGTTCTCCAGGCGCCGAGTGCTGGTTCCACCGAGGAGTCTCTGAAGGAATCATTTTATATACGTCTAAGATTGAACATAAGGACTTAATTTTAAAGTTGACCTTAGTCGAGGAAGCTTTCAAATGTCGTTTATCAAACTATACACTACAGTGAAGGAGGAGAAGACTCGTGTTGTTATGGGCACCAGGTAACTGGGACAGGTTTGAAGAAGCTTCTGGAAAGTGGAAAGTGCAAACAAAATTAAATACGTTATTTACATTCACAGCATACGGGTAACCTTTGAAGCTCGTCAGTGTGAGGAAAGTGCTTGCGCTTAAAAAAAAACCCAACAAAAAACGGTGACCTAAAAAATTCTTTACTATGAGCTTTTATATGCCGCTGCTGAACTGACTGTCAGGTTCAATGGGAGAAACACTCGCGTCACTTGTATTTTCTGTCCGCTGCTATTTACATATTTATTCGTTCTTCACTGTGGGTCATCGTAGCTGTGGTTAAATCACAGTTGCAGTTTCATCAGCTTTTTGTTACGGGCTGCAGAACAACCATTTGCAAAAACCTGCGACCAAAACTGACAAATCACAGACCCTTGTCATTGGTTAGACAGAATAGCAAGTAGCCAATGGTGTTAGGCAACAGCATATAGTATTAGTATGTAGTATATACGTTCAATTTTAGGACAATTGTGGCCCATGAGTCAAAAAGTTTGCCCACACCTGGTATATACTAACATACTATGCCTTTAGTATTATTGTCTGTTATTGTTATCTAAAGAAGTATAGTACTGGTATATTTAGTGAAGCAATGCAGTTATAATGTTATTTTGTTTTCTTGGTAGGGCATTAGTGATGAGCCCATTCATCTGAAGATTTTCTCTCCTCACGTCGTCAACCTCACATTGGTGGATCTGCCAGGAATCACAAAGGTAACGAAGGGCTGTTTGTTCAACTTCATCTTCCCCTTTATGCGCATTGATCAGTTCTACATCTCTTCTTTTTTTTCTTTTTTTACAAGATGCCTCAGCTGGTTAAAAATCACATCATCACATTTGTCTGGTCACCGGTGTCACACCACATGTGGCTAATGCTGTAATGTTTTAAATATTAGCAGACCATAGGGAATAATTAGCTCTGGCTTAATATTTCTAAATCGTGTGCTGTCAAAGTGCAGGTGGAGTCAGGCTTTGATTCCAGGCTTATTAGTTTCTTCCCTCCGGTGCAACATGTTGGCTTTAAAAAGCGCCCACTGTGATTTCTATTGAATCAAAGTTAGACTCTCTGTGTCTTTGTTTTTTTTTTTCTCATTATTGACATCCCTGTGTCCAGTTGCCCGTCGGGGATCAGCCCAAGGACATCGAGCTCCAAATCAGAGATCTAATCCTGAAGCACATCTCCAACCCTAACTGCATCATCCTGGCCGTCACTGCTGCGAACACAGACATGGCCACCTCCGAGGCTCTGAAGGTGGCCAGAGAGGTTGACCCTGATGGTACAAAAGAACGCTCGACATCTGTCACCGTTAAAATGTAATACTCTAAGAATTTAAAGTAAGTGACTATTTCGTTTAACTCTCCACCAGGAAGGAGGACACTGGCTGTGGTGACCAAGCTGGACCTGATGGACGCTGGTACCGATGCCATGGATGTGTTGATGGGCAGAGTTATACCAGTCAAGCTCGGCCTTATTGGAGTTGTCAACAGGTCTGGACAGTTATCATTACATTTATATATTTGTGTCTATATATGTAAATATGTATATATGTGTATATATGTATATACATTATATATGTTAGTATATTTGTGTAAATATTTATATGTATATATACTGTCTGGATGGATATATGTGTATAGTATATACATATGTAGTATATGTCTATATATGTATATTTATGGATATATGTGTATATATACATATATAGTATATGTCTATATATGTATATTTATATTTACTGTGTAAGTATATGTGAATATATACAATGTGAATATATACAAAAGATATATGCTTGTGTGTGTATATTTATATATGTGTATCTATATATATTCACTATTAATTACTCATGAATGGAGAAAGGAGTGGAGTGAGATCAATATAGATTGAAGTGTTTGACAATACATTTTTAATACGCTGCTAAATGCACCTGTATCATCGTCTGTTGTCTTGACTCATGATTGTTAATATAGAGTGGACTCAACTGGTAATATTACAAACCATGTTTGATTGTCAGACTCCAATGCTGATGTGAGCCGTAATAGAAGACTGTATTCTATTCTAAGTAATGGTGTTGAATTCAACCCACAGGAGCCAACTGGACATCAACAATAAAAAGTCTGTGGCGGAATCCATTCGCGACGAACATGCTTTTTTGCAGAAGAAATATCCGTCTCTCGCCAACAGAAATGGAACCAAATACCTGGCAAGGACTCTGAACAGGTAAGTAATACACTGACAACGTATGAATGTACGTTTTTCTTCTTTTTTCCCTTCACGTTGAAGCTGAGCTGTTAAACTGGCAACTGTTCCTTCAGATGCACACCCTCCAGTTGATGGCACATTGTAGCAAAAGCTTCTTTCCAGTTTTTCTGCCTATAAACTGGTTGAGTAGCAGTCAGGCAGACAGAAATGACCAGAAATAACCTTTACTGTTACTGCTTAACCTTTACTAACCAAATTAGTGGGAGAAAAAAAAGTACTTAAATACTGTTACAGCTACCTTAAATAAACCAAATTAGTGGGAGAAAAAAAAGTAAAATCTGTGATGCCTTCACTGTCCTGGGAAAATACTTTTTAATATTGGACTCCATCACTGCAGGCACTTCATCTATCACTGTGTGCAGTGACTGATGGCAATTATTTTTGCTTATCGGTTTCAGAATAATTAAAGAGGAGAAAGTGAACATTAGTCGAGTCAGTCTGATTTCATCGTAGACGAATATAAATGTTCTCAAAATGCACCTGGTTTTAGTTTAGTTTTTATTCTCTATAATGACATTTTTAATGTTTATAATAGCATACAAGTCAGTACTGTCTGAATAAAAGGCAGTAGCGTAAAAGTAGACAAAAATAGTACCTTAAACCTCACAAACAAAACCTGCTGGGAAAAAACCCCAAAACTCACTCAGCTGGAATTGCTTAAAACTAAAAAGGTTACATAATGTTGTTTTCTATGTAAATAAGTAAAGATTAAAATCTGGGATATTTATATATTTATTTTGAATGTTAAAAAAACCCCTCTGTTTATCAGAATTTGAATATTTTTAAGTGAAATAGCCAACATGTAGCACAATTGTCAGATTAGTTTAGGTCTGGATCTATTGGGAGATTTAGAAATTGTTCATTTTATTTAGAAGTTAATTTAATTTAATTTGCCTAGAAAATAAAAATAAAAAAACCAAGAGAATTAAAAACTAAAATGTCGCAGCAAGTTAGATGTGAATCACTTATACCGTATGTCAGCAACAGGAAGTTGAATGTCAGGAGGAGGCCAACATTCATCATGTTCAGAGGAGAAGCTATTGTTTGTCATTTAAACAATCGGAATCCTGTGCCCTTTGCTGTGCTAATGTCAGGCTACTGATGCATCACATCCGTGACTGTCTGCCTGAGCTGAAGACACGGATCAACGTCCTGGCTGCTCAGTACCAGTCCCTGCTCAGCAGCTACGGTGAACCCGTGGAGGACCAGAGCGCCACCTTGCTCCAGCTCATCACCAAGTTTGCCACAGAGTACTGCAACACCATCGAGGGCACGGCCAAGTACATCGAGACTGCAGAGCTGTAAGTACTGCTGTCGTTCCCCTCCTTTGGCCACATGGCGGTGCTGTTGATCCAGCGCAGTGTTTGCAGCAAAAAAACAAATGCCTTGGTTTCATCACTTGGTATGACACAACTTGTAAGTTGGGGCACGCACGGCGTCTGTGCAGGAAAAGCTGACAGGGGAGGAGAGAGGCTTCACTCCACAGCTAATATCTCCCCCTGCTGTTATTTTTCAGGTGCGGCGGAGCCCGAATTTGTTACATATTCCACGAGACTTTTGGCAGAACGCTGGAGTCTGTGGATCCTCTGGGAGGACTCAGCACCATAGACATACTCACAGCCATAAGGAACGCAACAGTGAGTGCTGCTGCATTGCCTCATAAAAAAAAGTAGCATCATTAGTGTCACTGCAGTTTCTCCTCTCATTATCATCAGCAGCTGAAAAACAATAAAACAGTGACCTTTCTCTGAAAGACAACACATCCCAGTTCTTTTTTTTTGTGCTATTTTAACACATCCTTCCCCGGCTTCCTTTTTTTTCTTTTTTTTCTTTTTTTAACTGTGTGCTATTTTAACACATCCTTCCCCGGGGTTAATGATGAACACTAACCCACGGCCCCCTCCTCTCACCACCTCAGGGCCCACGTCCTTCGCTGTTTGTGCCTGAGGTTTCCTTCGAGCTGTTGGTAAAGAAACAGGTGAAACGCCTGGAGGAGCCCAGCTTGCGCTGTGTGGAGCTGGTCCACGAGGAGATGCAGAGGATCATCCAGCACTGCAGCAACTACAGCACACAGGTGAGCAGCCCTGCTTCCATATCCTGAGACAGGAAGAGAAGGAAGGTGGGTATTTATATGGAGCCAGAGCTGCTGTCTGAATATAAAGAATGTATTTACACTATGTTGTCAAAATAAAGCCCTGAGAACTGTAAAAGTGTATCAAGACATATGTTACGTGTGTGTATATATATATATATTATATATGTATATATATATAATAAATATGTATATATATAATATATATATATATAATAAATATGTATATATATATATATTATATATGTATATATATATACATATATAATATATATATATATATTATATATGTATATATTATATATATATATATACAGTATATATATAATATATATATATATATTATATATGTATATATTATATATATATATATTATATATGTATATATATATAATAAATATGTATATATATAATATATACATATATAATATATATATATATAAATATAATAAATGTGTTCTGGGACGTAATGGGCTGTGAATGCCATGATATGTATATATGTATGTATATATTAGTATAGGTATATTTGTGCATGTTTGTCTGTATGTATATCTGTGTATATTTACGTACACATGTTTAAATCTACATGTATGTGTGTATATTTAAGTATAAATGTGCATATATGTGTGTATATATACACTTTGATATATATACTTAATATATATTTCAGTTCCTGTACTCTAAAACAGTGGTTCTCAAACTGTGGTAGGTACACGAGCAGTCTCTAGTGGTATGCAGGGAAAATTCATATTTTCACATTTACATTTTCAATAGAATAAATCTGAAACATACCATGAACAATTAATACAACATTCAAACATAAACATCTTTATAAACATTTATAAACATCTCCCCTGTGTGGTGGAAGCTAACAGTAAAGGCCTACGCTGCTGTATTCTAATGTTGATCATCATGGTGGTACTCAGAGAGATCAAGGTTTTCTCAGGTGGTACAGAGTATGAAAAAGTTTGAGAACCACTGAACTAGAATACAGCAAAAGAACTAACGATCTTCAACCATAAATATATTCACATTCTGCCTTATATATTAAGATTCAGATTATTGTCTTCTGCCGAGAGTTCGTTCTCATTTTCTTAAGATGTCAACGATGTTAACTTTAGATCATTAACAAAATTGAATTATAAACTCTCAGCTGCATTTGAAGTATTTTTTTCTTCCCATTAAGGAGTTGCAGAGGTTCCCTAAGCTACATGAAGCTATCGTGGAAGTGGTCACTTCACTACTGAGGAAGAGGCTACCCATCACCAACGAGATGGTAACCCTGAGTGATACGAGTGTCCGTATCAACTACTACATTTCTGTGTTGCCAGAAAATAAACAACTCCCCCTCATGTCTCGTTACAGGTTCATAACTTGGTCGCTATCGAGCTGGCCTACATCAACACCAAACACCCCGACTTTGCAGATGCCTGCGGTGTCATGAATAACAACATAGAGGTGTGTATTCAATATTAAAATATGGAGAATTGTAGAAATATGGTCGTAGATAAACAAACACCAAGTACAGGAGACAGATATAATAAAAAAATTCTATTATTTTTTATCTATTTCAGAGACTGTAAAATAAAGTTGTATATTTTATTATTCACAAGAAATCACATTATTAATGATATAAAATAATTATTTATATTTTGTATTTTACATAATATTTTTAAGGCTAAGTGATTTAGTTTTTTTAAAACAATATTTTGGTTTAAAATGTTAAAATTCAGTCAGATATACATATACATGTAATGACAGAGTCAATCACTGTAAGAATTATTACCGCTAAATATTGGTGTTGCTTAAAAGATAACACAGCTAATAGATGTTTGTTGCTAAAGGTTTTAGATGACAGGAAAGACACAGATTTAATAATCTAAAAAAAAAAAGTTTTCTTTTGCAGTTTTTGGATTTTGCCTCTCAGGGTCCGTCAGCCGTCAGTCAGACTACACCACAGGTCAAGGGAGTTCACTTGTATTTACCATAGGGAGGACAGCACTACGTTCATTTGCATTCTATGTTTTTAGGGCTGTTAGAATTATTGAATTAATTGTGTTAAATTATTTTTTGAATTAATGAGACTAAAATTTAACCCACGGCAAGTGTAGTTCTCCACTTTTGTTGCTGTAATACACAAACAGTACACAACCAGTACACAACCAGTACACAACCAGTACACATGATGTTATTTAAAAACATTGTAGAGAAAGAATATTTTATATAACTTAAGTACCTTGAACTTTATATACCGTCTACTCCTCAGCATCAAATCCAATATATCTATGTTGCTAAATTCTTACTTTTAAGTATTTTTCTTGACAATTTTCAATATTAATTATTTATTAATTATAGGTGTGAAACACAAAGTTTCACCTGATATTTGCGTTTCTGCATTTCTGTAATTATAATCAATACTCATGAATAATCCCAATGAATCCCCAGCTACTTAAATGATCCATTGAATTGTTTGACAGCTCTAGTTTTATTTAATCTGATACCACACTGTACTTTCACTGTGTCCCTGAGATGTTTAAACCAACATCTGCCCCATCATCTGCTTTTGTCAATTTGTAGGAACAGAGGAGAAACAGAATGAGAGAACTGCCCACAGCGGTGCCCAGGGACAAGGTAAAAGCCAAAAAAAGAAACGGTCAAATCCGACTCTGACATGTTCTCTGTGTGGAGTAGAAAGAAAACTCGTGCAGCGTTAGTCATTTGTAGCACTGCAGAGTGAGGATCAAAAATAATTTTGAGAGTTTTGAGTTTCCACCCAGGAATTCATCCCACATCGTCACTTTTTTTTTTTTAACCCTTTCAGCTTCCCCTCTCCTCAAATGCCTTTGCACACAGTCCCCCTGTTATATATATATATATATATTTTTTCTCTTACTCTCCTTTCATTTCTGCCCTCATACTCCTGCTAGTCTGTTGGCAAAGGCGCAGCAGGTTCAACTGTGGTTTCTGGCGAGCCCCATGCGTCTGGAGCAGACACGGACGGTGCCAAGGTGGGCACGGACGCAGCTCGCTGGCTGCGTGCCTGGCTGGCTGTGGGGCTGCTGCTGGTGGAAGGGCATGGATGGATACATGGATGAATAAATGAATGGACGGGCATGAGCTGCTGGCATGCTCTCTGATCTTTGTCTGCTGAAGCCGTGCCCTTATATTGCTTTCCCTCAGTCTGTGTGGACGTGCATTAACAACTCACATTTCCTGCAGAACGCCTTTAGCCCAAAGCTGCTCCTGCTGTCTCTCAGAAATGACTATCCACCTTCTCTGTAGCTCTTTTCTGACCTTAAACACAGTCGTGGGTCTTGTGCCTAAAGCCTTAGACTTCTAGAATGTTCCGTAGACGCCTGTGTGACTTTTGTTGTTGCATATGCAGTTCAGTTTCTTTTCTCAATAACTCAATACCCAGAATGGTTGTTACACTGCCTGGAAATTCTATAAATATTAATATGTAAAGTTTAGTTACTTATACCATCACCAGACAGGAGAAAGGATTTTTTTTAATTTTCCTATTAACAAACTTAATTACATTTGCAAAACAAAAAAAATAACTTACAATAAGAGTCATCCATCAATCTGTCATACATCGATTGCCATTGGGTCTATTGATATGGAGCTAATTTAAGGAACAAAAGACAAATTAAACTACTTTTATCTATAGATGAGTAGGTTAATGTGGTATCATTAATTAATCGTTAGTGAGAATTTATTTATTATTCACTGCGTTAATGTAGTTTTATATTTTCTACTAATATGTATATATGCGTATATTGTATATATATATTTATATGTATATATCTTTATATATGTTTATACATGTGTATATGTATGTGTGTGTATATACATATATGTATGTATTTATGTATATATATGGATTTTATATAAATATGAACATACATATTGGTAGAAAATATACTGCATTAATGTATATATATTCAATCCATGCCTAATGTTATCGAGGGACTTAGAAGAAATATTTTCTCTTCTGCTTCAACAGCTTTTTAAAACAGTACAATGATCAACGATTACAAACCAGCATCAGTATAAATATGTCAATAACCATTGCTGTTGATGAACTTCCATAACTGACCTGCAGTTTTTCGCATTTGTCCCAAGCTTTTTGGATATTGGGTTTGGGTCTTTTACTAACCACATATTTGTAGTGAAGTGAGAAGATGCTGGGAGATGAGATTTGGGCCAAGTTTGTGTGGTTAAAATTGTCTCCCTTTGTTTCCTTTTCTGTTCTTGGCTCCTCAGGCCACGGCAGCAGGAACTCAGGGTGAGCAGGACAGTACAGGCAACTGGAGGGGAATGCTGAAGAAAGGAGAGGACGCCCCGGGCTCTGGACCTGGAAGCCCCCTGAAAGGAGCTGTCAACCTTCTTGACGTGGTAACTAAACTTTAGCCTTCAGCCTTCCCTTGTGTTTATGTCTTCCAGTCACAAAATGCTTTTAAACACTTTCTCCTCTTTTTGCCCCTCCAGCCTGTGCCTGTTGCCAGGAAGCTGTCGTCACGTGAGCAGCGGGACTGTGAGGTCATTGAACGCCTCATCAAATCCTACTTCCTCATCGTCCGTAAGAACATTCAAGACAGGTAGAACATCACGAAAACTACTTCTGGTGTCGCGGCATCATAACAGTTTGTTTCTGTTAATGCGCCAATGAACTAGTGTATTTTCTAGAGGCGTAAGGAAATATTGATACATTGAAATGTCGTGATATTTAGTTTCACGTTTCCATATTGATATTCTATAATGATGTATTGATTTTTTTATTAACAATTAACAGTCAAATATTCACGGCGTTAGTGTGTTTTCTTTTTCTTTTTTGTTCTTCTGTAGTGATTGCAAATGTACATCCCTCAGGTCCAATTTCAGTAACCTGCTGTGAAGCATGTTACAGCAATTTGTGTTTACTATACTGGGTTCTCATACAATTCTCATACCTATATTGTTGCAATATATCAGTGTTTCCCAAACTTTTTTTCTGGGGACCCATATTTTAAAAGTCACAAACTTTCGCAACCCAAGTCAATAGACATTATTCGTAAACTCCTCGGAAACATGATGCGAGACGACCAAAAAAACAAAACGAACTCTTCCGACCCACCTGAGGGTCGCGACCCAGTCTTTGGGAAACAATGCAATATATTGTATTGTTAGTGTATCGTGGTGCGTATCATGTCCTCAGATTCTTCACAATTGTTTTAACATTTTTGTGTTGTTTGCAGAAACACTCCAGATTTAAGTGTGAATTGTCGTTTCCTCCAAGTATTCAAACAAAAATGTATTTACCTTGCTTCAAACCCTGCATTAGCTTCATGCTTCCTTTGTGTGCCTGTTTAGAAACACTTAAAAAAAGAAAGAAACATTTGAAAATAAGTACGTGTTTCTTCAACTTCATGTCTGACAGATGCATTTATGACTTCATGCTCCACCACGACAGATATCATCAGCTTGTGGTTCACACTTGAGCTCCTTCATCAAGAGGACAAAAACGGTCACCGGACCGTCACCTCGTCTCGTTCTCAGCCATCTGTTCACTCCGTCTCCTCTCTCATTTATCTGCTGCAGTGTGCCAAAGGCAGTGATGCACTTCCTGGTCAACCATGTGAAGGACAGCCTCCAGAGTGAGCTCGTCGGCCAGCTTTATAAATCTGGCCTCCTCAACGACCTGCTGACCGAGTCGGAGGACATGGCCCAGCGGCGCAAGGAGTCAGCGGACATGCTACAGGTGAGACTCCCAAATCTTTCTCTCGTAGTTCTTTCTCTCTTAAATTCCCACTATTAATTATTTTACATTTGTTTCTTAATCCTTTCACACAGGCGTTACAGAGAGCCAGCCAAGTGATCGCAGAGATCCGGGAAACTCATATGTGGTGAAAAATTTCCAAAGAGAACCAAATCCGTTATCACCTCGTCATGCCCATTGGAGCCACGCCCCACGCTCCCATGTTTAAACCTGAACTTTAGAATTTGCAACCAGAAGACATGCGCTCATTCTGATCCCCGCTCATAAATATTTTAGGCCTGCCTTGGTCCTAAACGCTACCTGAAAGTAATGGAAATTGACTAAAGCTGTTGAACAGGACTGCTGGGTCCTGAATCGAGTCTTTAGGTGCGCACATCTCGCTTCAGCGGGGTTCACTGTACGACTTTAGAAAATGCTGTTGCCTCCCGCCGCATTTGAATGAATCACAAGTGGCGCAGAAGGCAAGTTACCTTTTTTTTTTTTTTAAATAACCAGTCTGACAAATAATTTTCTGTGACATTAGAAATCAAAGTTTTGGATACCATTGTAGCAACAAAGCAATCTGAAAAACGGCTCTAGGGTAATATAAATCAAAAATAATATTCCGTCCCTCTTCTGCAGCCTTCTCTTTGGGGAGGAGCTGTCATGTGTCGGAAAGCGTTCAGCCTCAGATGTCAGAGTGTAACAATACAGCAGGGAATGGATCATAGAAATAATAGACTCTCCTCCTGACTTTCAGCACACATTAGTCCTGTACATACTCGGTACTTTATTATTATTATTATTATTTTTTGCACTGTTGTCACCACACTGGACTGTATAGAGGCCATCATTGTGACACTGTATTGCTAAAACTGTATTTATTAATGTAATTTAAGTGTGTGCGGTTCATGTTCTGAGCCTCCATACAGTGTGCTGGGACAGGTTGTTTATGTTTACATGTTATCATGCACTGTGGTTCTGTGGA
>NC_024314.1:25467603-25469497 GCF_000523025.1 Cynoglossus semilaevis | reverse complement strand
TCGCCACTTCAGTTCATTTGTTTTATGTCCAAAGAGTTGGAATTCGTGTAAGGAAATCAGAAGTTGTAGAACAAACCGTTAGGGCACTTAAATGTCAAAAGGTTAAAAAATAAAGTCTCAAGGAAATTAAAATGACTATGTTTAACCATTTAAATGTATGGACATGCAAAAAAGGAAAATAATTGGGTCATATCCACTACTGAAATATTATTTATATTTTTTTCGTTTTTTTTAATCTTAATTCATTGTATGATTTTCACAAAATGCAAAAATTATCAGGTTATGTTCTCTTTAAAAAATATTTTTCAATTCAGCTGTTTGAATAAGAGAATATACACACATACATACATACATACATATTTATGTGTATGTATGTAGATATATGTATATATTTGTAGGTATGTATATATTTGTGTGTATATATACATATATATACACAAAGACATACAAAACATCATATACACCACATACACATTATATCCCACATATTACAATAAAACAATGTCACACAAGTCGATCATATATGTAAATAACGTACAACATAAAAGTGACACATAAAACATCTATATATACATATAATTAATACACAGAAATACATTATACACCTATCTTAAACCCACCTTGTTAGGAAATTTATGAATTCAGGAAATCGCAATTGGATTGTTGCCGATGGTGGTGCGTGGTGACGGCTGTCGACCTACGACCCGATGAGCTCACCGTTACGAGGTTATTCGCACCAGGAAACTATGGGGTGAGCTTCGCCACAAACTGCGTCGGAATTCCCCTCTCAACTTTTTTGGGTAAGTCAACAATTTTAATGTTTGACCGCCTCGATGTGCTTTCCATGTCAACGAGTTTATGCTTCATGGCTGTGTTGCATTCCACTAATTAACCTTCCTCCCAAGTCTTTAATCTGCATGGTGTGGTCAGTCGAGGCATTTTGTACATATTCCAATTTGTAAATTCAGAATGTTCGCCAACCTCTGTTCCTAATTTGGTGTTTTGGTTATTGAAGCCGAACATCTTTTACCGTCTTTCAGGTCGGCTGATTTTTATGATTTCAAAATGTACTGCAATGATAATCTTCTACTAACTTAGCAAGCATCAGAAGCTTTAAAAGTCAAAGTAAAGAGTTACAAATCTCCACTTTGAGCCAAATGGGATTCTTTATTGTACTGTGACATTTTTCATTTTTCAAAAAGTTTTCTAAATGCTCTCATTTTATAAGAAACATACAAGAAAAGATACATTTTTTAAAAATAATTTAACAAAATATTCTTCTTTTTTATTTTTATTTTTTGACCCAAAAGGATACGAAAAGTTCACATTTTGAGAGAAAGTTTTACCAAAAACATTTTTCTAAAATGTTCTCTAAATGCTCTAATTTTATGAAAAACATGAAGGAAAAGATAACATTTAAAAAAAAAATTTTACAAACATTTTCTTCAAATTGTTTTTTAGTTTTTGACCAAAAATGACAAAGTTCAAATATTGACGTAACATTTTATACAAAAGAATTCTAAAAATGTTCTCTAAAAGCCCTAATTTTATGAGAAACATGTAGTAAAACATAACATTTTTAAAAATACTTTTCCAAAACTTTTCATCAAAATTATTTAAGTTTTTGACCAAAAATGACATAAACATTTCACATTTAGATAAAAAGTTATAGTCCAAAAAATTTTCTAAAAATGTTCTCTAAATGCCCTAATTTTATGAGAAACATGCAAGTAAAGATAACATTTTTAAAAGTAATTTTCCAAAAACATTTTGTCAAAAGTTTTTCGTTTTTGACCAAAAATGACATAAAAAATTCACATTTAGATAAAAAATTATATTCCAAAAAAATTCTAAAAATGTTCTCTAAATGCCCTAATTTTATGAGAAACATGCA
>NC_024314.1:25467080-25467389 GCF_000523025.1 Cynoglossus semilaevis | reverse complement strand
TTAGTTTTTGACCAAAAAAGAAAAAAAAAAAAAAAAAAATCACATTTAGATAGAAAGTTTTATTCCAAAAATATTTGTAAAAATGTTCTCTAAATGCCCTAATTTTATGAGAAACATGCAGGAAAAGATAACATTTTTAAAAATACTTTTATGAACATTTCGTAACAATTTTTTAGTTTTTGACCAAAAATGACAAAAAATTCACATTTTGACATAAAACGTTATACAAAAATATTTCTTGAAATGTGGCCCGAAAATTGGGGTTTGGGATTTTTTCCACGTAGGCGTGTTTTGCGTGATTTTTGAAAT
>NC_024314.1:25430898-25466980 GCF_000523025.1 Cynoglossus semilaevis | reverse complement strand
ATTATTTTGTGTTTAAAAGTCCAAAAAATATTTTATATGAATATTTCAAAAATCACCCAAAACACACCTTACTATAGCCTTACCATCGTGAAAAAAATCCATAAAAATAAAAAGTCCCCGAAAGGCACTAAAATGCAAGATTAAGTCATAAAACATGCTGCCTGTTTTACCATTCTTTAATTTGATGAGAAAAATGACAAAAAGATAGAATTTAGGCTTTTCTTTTTTTCTCATTATCATATCTTTTCACCACCTGACCAAAAATGAAATGTGAAAATAATAATTTTGTCGAAAAAATGTGTTGCTATCTTTATCTTCATAGTTAAAACATAAAAAAGTAAAATATTTTTACTTTACTTTACTACTAAGTTCCCAAAAAATCCTCTAATATTGAGCTGAGTATGAAAACAATTCCCTTTTTAAAATTTTTCTAGGTAAAAAATTAAGTTTATTCATTTTTTTAACCAATGCAACAAAAATTATAATTAAAATATAAAAAAGACAAGAGTTAAGTTAAATTTCATTGCTTTATTTTCTTCTTTATATGTATGATGCAGGAATAATCGTATTTCATGTCAGCAACAGTGATGAACGAAGTATAATTTTAAACGCTGTTGTTTAATTTATAAGATTTTTGGAGGTTTCCTCTATCGCAGCCTGCCTTTGGTCTTTCCTCTTCCTTTGGCACTGTAGAGTGAATTCATCCAACAAATAAATTAATTGATATATAATATTAACTCATATTTTTTGCACATACAAACAAAGTAAAATTCAACAACTGATATAAAGGTCTATGTAGAAATTAGAAAGACAAGAAGGTAGTACAAATTAGTCTCCAGTCTACTTTACTGTAGTGTACTCTAGTCTAATCTAATGTATTTTTGGTGTGAGTTCATTGGAACTTACCTCTGGTTGTTCTGAATGCGTGACTGAAGCACTTTAACCTGTGGAGGGACAGAAACAGAGTCCATTCAGTGAACACCTGTAGATCGCAGTCTGAAGTGTCTCTGACTGGGCTGACTATTAAACTCATGGGTTGTGTGGAAGTCGCAACTGAGTCTTTATTCTTAATAGTCCTCACACTAATTCACCCTAATAGTCCTAATTAATTTACTGTCATTCTTAATAGTCCTCACACTAATTCACAAAAACACATTAATTTGTCAAGACAGTTGACAAATTAATGTGTTTTTTAGTCATTTTTGAGAAACATTTTTTTTCGGAGATTTGTTCAGGAAATTATAGATATAGGATTTTACTGAATCCAAAGTTGGTGTAGCAAAAAATTATATTTTTTCTGAATTTTAACCACAAAAATGGACATAGCTAAGTATTTTAAGGCAAATGAGTGTATTTTAAGTGATTTTTGAGAAACTTTTTTTTCGGCGATTTGTTGAGGATCTTATGGGCCTCGTATTTTAACTGTGATCAAAAGTTGGCGTACCAAAAAAGTCTATTTTTTCTGAATTTTAACCACAAAAATGGACATAGCTAAGTATTTTAAGGCAAATTAGTGTATTTTTAGTCATTTTTGAGAAACTTTTTTTTTTCAGAGATTTGTTCAGGATCTTATTGGTCTAGTATTTTAACTGTGATCAAAAGTTGGCGTACCAAAAAAGTATATTTTTTCTGAATTTTAACAACAAAAAGGGACATAGCTAAGTATTTTAAGGCAAATGAGTGTGTTTTAGTCATTTTTGAAAAAAAAAAATTTTTCCGGAGATTTGTTCAGGATCTTATTGGCCTCGTATTTTAACTGTGATCAAAAGGTGGCGTACCAAAAAAGTGTTTTTTTTCGAAATTTTAACCACAAAAATGGACATAGATAAGTATTTTAAGGCAAATGAGTGTGTTTTTAGTCATTTTTGAGAATTTTTTGTTCGGAGATTTGTTCAGTAAAAATTTTAGGTATAGGATTTTACTGTGATCAAAAGTTGGCGTGCCAAAAAAATTTTTTTTTTTTGAATTTTAACCACAAAAATTGACATAGCTACGGTTTTGTGTTAGTTTAAGAGCAGTTAAAACAGGCGGGTCACATTTGAGTGGGAACGCTAAAGTAAGTGAGTAGAAGTAAGTAAGTAAAGGGTAAACACTGCAGGAGTATTAATAACACTAATTCTCTCACAAATGCAGACTTAGGAAAACAGCCATTTTACATCATATTTCTGTCTCATCAGGTTCTTGGAGAGGTCGAACCACTCGGACTCCAGGGTCATCAGCCACTGCCACAGCTCTGAGGCCTTCTCCCTGGGAGGGGGAGAACAAAAAGAGTTGAAAACAAACAGAACTCCCAGTCAACGGCCTTGGCTCACTTTAATCGCAGACAACGTAGGTTGATCCAAATTTCAAAAGTGTTTCCTACTTCAGTTTGTCCTCGTTCAGATGGTCGATGTTCAGTGGCTTCCTCCTCTCAGCCAAAATCTTTCTTTTCTTCTCTCGCTCCGTCTGCTTCTTTGCTCCTTTTTTACCATCCTGCCACAACAGACTGTTACTGATCGCCAACTGTTTGGAGTTTATCATTCTGTGCCAATAGTTCTTGGTACTATATAGTAGCGTAGTTCTTTATGGTAGAGTAAAACTATATGTTAGAGTAGTACTATATGTTGAACGTTTAAAGGCTGTTTTCAAAGAGTATGAAATTTTTTTTACTCCAGGATTATAGTGAGGCCAGAGTACTGAAGGAACATCAGCACTACAGACAAACACACACACACATATTTGTCTGTAGTTTAATCAAAGTCTTTAATTAAAGTGTTTAGTCTTTAAAGTGTTTGGTGAAATAACTTAATTAAACTTCTGATAATTAAAGACAGATGTTCCATCAGTACTCTGGCCTCACTATAATCCTGAACTAAAAAGATTTCAACCTTTAACGTTGAACTACCAAGGATTACTACTCTATCAAATAGTACCAAGAACTATCGGCATAGAAGTACAAACTCCCAACAGTTCACACACCCAACACTGCATACATGTGACCAAACCCCCCCCCCGCACTTTACTATTTCAATTAAACTGAACTGTAACAATGTACCCCCCCGACCTCCCCAAACTCTAATTGTAGTGTGAGACCCCTGTTTTTTCAGGTGTGGTTTTCCACACAAAGACAGTAAGACAAAAATAACCTACTGGACCCCCTCATACTCCCCCCATGGTGCCATGGTGTCACTGACCCTTTGTTGGGCTCCACCAAGTGTTATGGTTGTCAGAACCTTCTTCTTCTTGGCATCTTCGTCTTGTTTTTTTCGTGCCTCCTCCAGCTCCTTCCGCTCCTTCTCCTCCTGCAGAACACATTGTAAAAACCAGTCAGGGGGGGAGGTGGAGGTGGAGGTGGTGGTGGTGGTGGTGGTGTTGGTGGTGGGGGTGACGGGGCGGGCAGGAGAGAAACATCTGTTCACCTTTCAAAGACCAAAGTGACCTTTTACAGTGGCTGCAAGAATAAAAACCTGTCTCCCATCACGAAGGCTTTGATATTGATTTCACAGACATCTTCCTCAGCCTCCTGTGTACTCTGGAAACCAGCTGTAGCGCCCCCCGAAGGCACATTATCATCTCACTGGCTGACAGGGCTGAGTTGTTTGTACCGAAGACTGTTTATCTATTTGCTGATTAGTTCATTCTCATCACCAGCAGGGTGTCAGAAGAATTCACAAAACAATAAATAGGACTTCCACATATGTGTGTGTGTATATATATATGTATATATATATATATATATACATATATATGTATATATGTATATATGTGTATATATATGTATATATGTATATATGTATATATGTATATATGTATATATGTATATATGTATATATGTATGGTGATGGGTTAAAAGCAGAGGCTCAATTTTGTTGTAACCCCGTGTTAAAATGACAATAAAGACTATAAATTAATATCTATATATATGTGTGTGTATATATATGTATATATATATATACATATATATGTATATATATATATATACATATATATATACACACACATATATAGATATTAATTTATAGTCTTTATTGTCATTTTAACACGGGGTTACAACAAAATTGAGCCTCTGCTTTTAACCCATCACCATACATATATACATATATACATAAATGTATATATGTATTTATATATGTGTATATATAAATATGTACACAGATATATACGTACATAATAGTAACAATGCATTATAAGTCCATCTAAATAATTTTGTTTAAAAAACATCATAGTATGTAGGTCCATCTGTGCACATGATCAAACAGTTTATCTTTTCATTTCATTTTATTTCTATGACAATTTTCACTGGGTTAACAGTTAATAAATAAAGTTAATTAGGCCTGTAACACTGAAGCCATTGTACTTTGTCCCGACATTATCTGAGAACAGTCTAAATATAGGTTGGACATGATTGATTGAGCCTCAGTGTTGACTAGTGCAGCGTCGCCCCCTGCAGACAGACAAGATTTCTTACCAAGAATCACTCACTTCCCAGTCTTTTAATTGCATTTTTGAAACGAGGCAGAACCACAGGGGGGTGGGGGTGGGGTGTGTGTGGGGGGGGCTGTCATTTGTTTGCTGTTTGTAGCGTTACGTCCTGCAAAGGATGAAACGACTGTAATCACTCACAGCGAGGCGAGCCTGCCGCTCCTTCTCCCTCTCAGCACGGATCCTCTGCTGGTCAGCCCGCTCAGCACGACGCCGCTCCTTCACACCCACAAACACACAAAGGCAAAAACACACAATGTAATTGTCAGTCGGTGTGTTTGTGTGTGTGTGTGTGTCACTGCGGCGGTCTGACGATTTCCTGGAAGACTTACAATCCTTTTAACGAGAGCCACCAGCTCCTCCTCGTCTCTCTTCCTCTGGCCGAAGTGGGCCTCGATCAGAGAGTGGAGCTCCGTCAGATCTTTCTCCTGACGTTTCTTATGGATGTCCTGCAGTTAACCACACATACACATTTAAGGTGCTACTGAAGGGGACCTTCAATTTTCACATCTGATTTATAAAGGTCAAAGTTTCATGACCTTGAGGTCTGAACTGCTTCATCTTAAAGTCATGATCACGTGTCCTGGTGTGTCCAAATTTGAATTTTTACCCCACATTTAGTCACAATTTAATAAGTTAGTGGCTCAACCTATGGTCACACAAGGTTTACTCATTATTTTTTTAATTAATGAATTCAGCTATTTAAAAAAACCCACTAATTCCCATTAGCGTTTATATATTTTAGACCAGTGTTTCCCAAACTTTTTTTCTAGGGACTCATATTTTAAAAGTAACAAACCTTCGCGACCAAAGTCAATAGACATTAATCGTAAACTCCTGGGAAACATGATGCGAGACAAAAAAAAATCTCTTGTGACCCACCTGAAGGTCGTGACCCAGTCTTTGGGAAACAATGTTTTATCTCATATATATTTGTATGGTAATGAAATAAATATTTGTGATTTTTTTCCAATTTTGAGACGAGAGAAAATAAAAAAGTTGACACTCATTTCTAGAATCTTCCTCAGTCTCAGAGTCACTCACGTCAAAGTCGACTTTGTCTCCCTCTGGTATCTTTGACATAGAGATCGGTGGAGGAAGAACTCTGAAACACAAGACACCGACGTCAAACATTTACACTGAGCTCTGTTAGTCGTCTGAGGGAAATCACTTTTATGATTTTTACCACCGATAAATCACTTACTTTGGTTTGGGCCTCGTATCATCTGCAACAGGAAAAACACAAACATTTTGAAAATGATTTTGAAAAAGACATTTTTTTTGGTTTTATGGTATACAATTTGAGAAAGATAAAATCACAGTGGTCTTAATCAATAATGAATGATGAAAAAATACTGTATGAAAAATATTACGACTACTACTACTACTGCCAAATTGTGTGCTGATCCCTCCCTCAACCCTCCACTCTTTTGGGGGGGGCGGGGTTTAAGCTGCTGGAAGCTTTTGAACAACATTACTGCCACCTACTGGGTGTCATTTGCATTTCATCTACAAAAAAAAGTGGAATATCGAAAAATATGATGTAACTGTAACACAGAACGTTTAGCAGTAATAGTAATAGTAAACTAAAATATACAAATACATACAATGATTATAAATTATATGTTCAGACCAGTGGTCTCTGGTGGTGTTTGTGGGAAGATACGATAGTGATGAGGATGATGGGTAACTTCATCTGCAGCTGAAGACTCTGTTCCTCAGACTTATGTCAGCGTGAGAGTGAGTGTTTTCCAGTGATTTACTTTTATTTACTTTCAAACGCACTTTAATTCAGAGCAGAGAAAGAAGCTCGATGTGAAAAAGGTTTCTGGTTTGTCAGATGGGAAAATAGAAAGTCTGAACAGTTGCTTATCATGCTGCGTATATTGTGGAACTATATAATTCAAGCCATGAAGGCTTCACCTGCAGATAGTGGAAGCAATTTTTTTTTTTTTTACAAAAGTATATATTCAGATATATATCAGAAAAACACATCATGGCGTGGAGGAGAAATAAATAGCCGGGTATTAAGGTTTACAGCCGATAGGAATTCATTCTTAAAAAGAGAATTGAAAAACGAATACCTGCTGTTTCTGGTTTACATAAATATAAGGTTTAAAATTTCTTTCTGAAACTGGATGATATAAAAGACGGCGAGCTGCTCAGGGTTATTCCTTGGCGGCAGCCATAAATATTTAAATAAACACCCAACTTACCTTCTTCCGCAGGTTCTGTCGGACGAGCAGTCGATCAGAGACGCCGATCGGGATCAAAGGAGAGACAGACAGCAACTCATCAATACTTCAGCATGTGTGAAGAAAACATCACAACACAAACTCAAGATGTTGTTTTTACTCTGAATATAACAACGTTATACCACAGGTCATTTGACTCAGATACAATAAGACATTTCAGACCCGTGTGTACCATATGGGACGAGACTGTGGGCCACATCTCAGACAAGTTGGTCTGAAGAACAAATATGGATTATTTAATTATGTTTTATAAAACTTTTTTTTTTTACAAAATATATGTTATTTTAAGGTCTAGGTGCTTTGGTTAAATTAAAACGCTTTCCCACAGTGTGTATAAATAACATGGATATTAATCTTGTACTGTGATAAAGTGTATTGTTCTGTCTGTAAATTAAAAATGTGTTTAAAATTTGAATTTGATGTGTCAGGTAGGAAATGATAGAATTAGATTTCAAAAAGCAAGTGCCCCTTTTTTAGGAAATATATGGCTTGACATTTCCAATGACGATGTGCAGATTCACCTGTAACTCAATGTAAAGTTTGTAAAATAACAATATGTTTTGCAGCTTTATCATGGTGAATACGGTAATTTAGCAATTAAAAAAATAATTGTTTTACCTTGAGCTGCTGCAGGAGTTTCTGAGGGTGATGGGAAACAGAGATCACAGAAAATATTGTTTAGTAACCAGCATTTATGACACAGTGAGACAAATATATACATTAAATATTAATAAACTTTGGTGAAGTAATGCTGTAAAAATACATGACCACACATAAAAGAAGAAAAAAAATCACCTTCTACTTCAGGAGCAACTTCGTCAATATAAACTTCTTCTGTTGCCTCCCCTTCTGTTGCCTCTCCCTCTGTTGCCTCTCCTTCTGTTGGCACTCCCTCTATAGGATTGGTGAAACCAAGTGCAGTTGTTTTTGTGCAACACTACAGCCATCACCACCTCAGTGTTAAAATCACTAGGAAGCCATCATTTATTTGCAGACACACAAAGACGACGTGTTCCCTGTTCTGAGCCAGCAAAATATGGATTAGTGGATCGGTGAAGCGGTGGGAACGAGCATGTGGCTGGAATTTGGTCAGAGTCTGCGAGCGCTGTGAAGTTTTCCACTGGGACGGAGACAAATCTCAGAGCTACAGTCTGACATGCATTCTGAACAGAAACCACGACAGGGGACGGTTTCCTGATCACAGTCTGATTCTGTTTGTAACAGAAGAAAGGAATTGAATTATGTTTTTTGGTCGAGCTGCTGTCATGGAATTTAAATTTTTAAAAAATAGTCTTTATAAATATATTTATATATAGGTATTTATAGTTACATAAATATATACACATATATTAATATGTGAATCTACATCTACACATATATACATATGAATATATGTTAAGATATCTATACATGTATGTATATATAAATACATGCATATATACATACACAAACATATAAAACATTCAATTATTTATATATAAATACAGATACATAGTATATATATATATATTCAGTATACATCATATGTATATACACTACACATATTTTAATATATATACTATTATATCAAGTTTTGCACAAATACCTGTGAAATAGTACTTTCTACAAAAGGGGGCGCTGTAGAAATAGTTTGTGAACCACTACCTTGGCTGAATAGAAAAAAATGAATTCTTTAAAAATCAAATTTTCTCTTTCAAAGCCTCCTGTGAAGTGCAAAATGTGGTACTGGAAAATAAATGTATATTTCTGTATTTAATTTTTTTTTGTTGCAGTTTTTGTTCTCTTTCTTAATGTAGACCATTTAGAAACGGCTACATTTTTTTTAACCTTCACCACGAATATTTAACACGAAACATGGAGGTCTTTGAAATTTCAAAGTGACTATTTTTCCACCCGAGCCCGACAAATGACGAGTGTTAATATTCAAAGAGACACAACACACACACACAGTGCCTTTCATCAGTGCCAGCGCGCTCACACGTGCACGTGAAGGCGTGCAGATCTTACCTTCCTCCTGCGGGATCTCTACCTCTGAGGAGACATAATCAGGTCAGCTTTGTCTTCCCAAGGTATGAAAGTGACATTTCTCTTTGCTAAAAAAAAGGCTTTTAAAGAAAGAAAGAAAAAATTCACTTACCCACCGTCCTGAAAAATAAAAGAGTAGAGAAAACGGATTTAAAGTTTTTAACCTTTAATAAAATCACATTTGACACACATTTCAGATACTCACTCCACTTCGTGGACAACTTCTTCAGACATTGCGAATAAATTACTCTTCACTAGAAAAAAAAAAAAAGGGAAAATTTGAACTGTTACTCATTCACAGTGTCGACAAAGACAAGATATATTTCTGGAATTCCTTTGTTTTAAACTGTTTCTCTGGAACTGGTCTCGTTCTGGAACTGTGGAAGTCCTTCAAACTCATTTCCCGTTGGACAGAGGCTGTGGATCTCCCCTGGTGTTAACCGTTTGGACAAAGAGCTCAGCAGAAACCTCCATAAAAGAGGAGAAAACCCTGACGCGGCTACTGGACTAGGGACCGTAGAATGTGGAATGATTCTACCACGGGCACCGTGAGCACAGGCCCAGGGCTTTAAACAGCTCCAGGCCTAATCCTCAGCCATTTCCTCTTGGCACAGATCAAGGCTGCAGGCAGCTGTCTGGAGTCTGAGCAGCACTGGAAGCAGCCGGACTGCACAGGTTCTTCAGAGCGATGCTACGACGCACCTGAAGCCGCGCATGTCCTGTCGGCTTTGATGTTTGCACTCGGACACAGTTTCCCAGGTGCTCGGCAGACGCTGTAAATATAAGCACATCCTAGCGACACTAGACCGGTCTGTCTACGACTCTACAGACGAGACTCTGGTTCGAGTCTCCAACTTTTAATTAAACTAGTTAATTCAAAACTTAACTAACAGAACAGTGTCCGTCGCTCTGATTGGCTGTGCCCTTCATACAGGAACTATTTCCCACAATCCCAACTCTTTAAATTCATCTTCCGACGTTCAATAAAACAGTGGTGTTGTCCATCAAGTCTGAAAGTCAACACTGAGATGTTTTCAAGGTCAAGGTCAAGGTCAGAGTCATGGGTTTAACAAGGCCAAGGTGGCTCAACTGTGGGCTTCCTGACATTCAGTCAGTGGACAACTGTGCACTGCAGACCTTGACAACAGGTAATTAAAAAACAATGTCTGTAAATCAGCAGATCATAAAATGCTGGGGTCAGTACTGCGGGTGAGGTGGGGGTTTATATATAAGAATAATAGCATGTGCTCTTGAGCAGGTGTGGACCCTGGGACTCCTCCAGACAACAGGATCGACCGTCTCCAAAAATATCCACACGGGGAACATTGTGAGGGGTTATTTTAGTCACTGAATTCTGATCAGCTGATGATCCTCAGCACCAACTTTTTAAACCCTTATTTGGTGTCAATATGGGTTTAGGATCAGGTGGAGAATCAGTGACATCACAACCACCTTCAGTCTGTTTCACAACAAAAATACATTTCACCTAAATGAGCAGATTTCTGATTCAGATTTTTTTAATGTGAAGTAAAATAATGTCAGTTTAATAAAAGTACTAAAAGTTCCTGCTCTTTAGAAAAGCACTGGGGAAACAGAAAAAAACACCTCATTTCCTCTTTTTAGCAACTGTACGCTGACTGGATGACGCTGCTGCCTCTCCCAGTCCCTCACCCCCTACCTCACCTCCTTCCCTCCTTCTTTTTTTTCTTCTAAAATCAGCAGCTGCACATTGACTCTCTGCTTCCCGTGCTACACCGCAGTCATGCTCCTGTTCAAACTCTGTTACAACTCCTCTTAAATTCAAACATGCTGCTGCTCCGGGCCTCCGCCTGGTTGTTACCAGTTTCATCAGACTGAGGCGGCTGACGTCAGACGACGGGGAATGGGAAGATGAGAAATGTGAGGAGACGGAGAGGAAAAGACGAGAGAAGACAGAGGATGATGAATAACAAAGGCACTGACTGGAAACCCCCCTCCTCTCCTCCCTACCTTCCTCCCTCCCTCTCTCTCACTCTCTCTCCCCCTGGCCCCTAAAAAGAGCCCACAGTGCATGCGGGCTGCCCTGGCCGGGGTATTAAAACCTGTATTTGCCTTAATGCATGCGGTCAGTCCCCGTCTGGCTCAAAGTGTGGAATAACCCAGAGTCTGACAGAGGCAGGAATGTTGCGGCTGCTGCTTTCAGCATCACGGCCACATTAAGTCCAAACCTAAAGCACACAGCCCACACCACAGCCCGGGCCGGGAGCTTAGCACCTTCCTCACCCGCGCTCTCGGGGCCCCCCCCATCAAAGACGAGGCATCAAAAGACTTTCAAGAGTCGGCGTCTCAGTCGATATAATTCAACACTCGTGGCTTTGTATGAGGAGCGGCCGCCGTTAGATCAATGTGAGGGCTTCATGGAGTTAAGTCGGTACAGATTACACAAGTTTTCATCACATTAGTCAAGATTTCTTTTGCATAATGTTCTAAAAATCTACAGACGTGTTTATAAGGTACAAGGCTCACCCCAGCTCGGTGCTGTCATGCAGCACCAGGTCTTACCTGCTCTATATCCCACAGGAAGAGATGGGATTAGCAGTAAGTTCAGCTCTTATCCTCACATCCACACAGACACAGTTCAATCATCCACCTCACCAAAAAACCCTTCTTAATACACCCTTGTCTGTCATGTGACCACATATCTGCTCCATGAGCAGGCAAGGCTGCCAGAGCTATTGTTGGGGGTCAGAAAGATGAGTTATACCTGCCAGGGAATGGTGCCTTCAAGTGCCTCCGCCTCCACCGTAATCCTCTTCAGTGCAGAGCCTGAAATTGGAAATACAACTTAACTTGTAACACTTCAAATGAGTTTTTGGGCCGGAGACAAGATTGATCTAGAAACTGTAGAGAAGAAGAAGGAAAAAAAAAAAACGTACCTTACAGTCGTTGTTGGTTTCTGTGCCTGAAATGAGAAAAACAATTCATCAGCGCCGGGCGTCTGCAGTGAAATAAGAACTGAACTGGCACACAGAACATTATGAGGTTATAAATGTACCAAACACTGGAGCTGCTCTGGTTCACCTTCACCTGTTGGCAGTAGATTTAAAATACACACAGAAGGTTGAGATAATAATTATAAGTTAAAGGTTTGTTTTCTGTGTGCTCATTTTTCAACTTAAAAAAAAAATCTAAAGACTTTTATTTTCACATGTCTAAAAATGTGGCAGAAGTCATTTTTTCCTCACAAATTATCTAAATTTCCTGGTCCAAGATTGGTCCGTGACCCCCTGGTTGGTGACCTCTGTAATAAACAATGGTGGTTACTAACTGGACAGTTAAAATTACTATTCTATATGTAGACTTTCAATCCACCAATAAATCTCTGTACTCATTTTCCATCACATCTGGTTCAATTCCTGAATGCATTGACTCACCAATGGCCTGAAAGATCTTGGAGGCAGGGGTCCCAAACTCCTGGCCCGTGGGCCACTTCTGTTCCATGGAATGTATGATATTTCAGTTTCACATTCTTTTTTTCCTCCAAATATTCTACATTAGACAAATATATAACATACTTACTTAGTGAGCCAGTTTAGTCAAATAAACTTGCAGGAATTGAAGAAAGACAAAGATCTTCTTTAACACTCACACACACACTTTTGAATCAGTATGATGCCACCGTGTGGTGGAAATTATTTAAAACTTAAAAGCTACTTGCACTATTTACTCCGTGTGCTTGTGATGCATTCACAGTCAAAAACACAACGATGCACCAGCGAGGGGGAACTTTAATAAACCTAATGTAATTTGTTTCACAACCTCCAGACTCTAATTGTTTCCATGCGGCGTTGGTGGATGCAGCGTGGCGGACGGTGGAGCGGTGGAGCAAACGCAATGAAACTTTACAATGTGGATTACCTCGATGTCTTTATTGCTGTTGTTGTAAAATGGTACAATGTTTAAAACATCCATCCAGTTGGAAATTGCCCACATGTGTGACATTAGGAATGTTCAGAAACTAGTGAGAGAGAGAGGGAGAGAGAGAGAGAGAGAGGGAGAGAGAGAGAGAGAGTGTGTGTGTTTTTTTGCATAGGCGTAGCACTATACCAACAACAAGTGTCTGGATAAACATGGAAAGTAAAATAATAATAATAAAAAAAACAAACATAAAAAACAGACAGAGGAAAAACAAAAACAAAGCATCATTATGAGACCACTGTAGTAAAATAAAAATAATAATAACGAAAAAAAAAAATCACATTATATCACGCTTACAAATATTTTGGTCCAGCTCCTCTGCTCTTCTCAGGAGCCGTGGAATGTGATTGTCAGACCTTTGAGCAGTGACATGGACCAATTTAATGCTCTGGCAAACCATACGAATTTTTGTCGAGTGTGAGAGGCTGCGCCACGAGGGCGGAAAATGAAACACAAAAAGTCTTCGATGTGATACCGCTGCTCGGAGGCTACTGCGTAGCTTCACCTCCGCTCCTGTCGAAGCTGCACTGATAAGACCAGAGACAGTACTAACAGTTAGTAGTGGTGAATATCCATGTACTGCAATAACATGTACTTTAAATGTTTACTGCATTTATCCCAAATTAGAAAGTGATGCCGAGCGTTAAAGTGTGCATAGAGACAAAAAGAACAAAATAATAATGAGATAAAAGGTACACTGTGTAAAATTTAGGGTCAAATGTGGCCGACGCAAGGGATCACTTTAAAAAAAAAAAAACCTAAACAAAATAAAAATCACCATGGAGACTGATGTACATGAAAAATATCTAACTAAAACTTCGGCCCAAAACCAAATGATTCATGGTCCAATACTGGTCCCCATGCCAGTGGTTGGGGAAACCCTGAATTTACTGTTGAGTATTAAAGTCTAAAAACATCAGCAATATTTGGTCTAGTCACATGACTAACATCTAGTCCGTGTACTTTGACGTTTCTAAACACGGAGGTCATGTTCCTATTGAACACATTAGCTTTACTAGCGACCAAAACCACTTAGCTTTCTATTTCTATTAGGTTTTGTTTTTGGTACAAACCTTAAAATCCAATGACGGCCAAGAACCCATAATTGATGGGTTCTTGAATTGATTTTCAAAATCAATTTAAAAAATATTTAATTAAAACCCTGTTGCTTTGAGGAAAAAACTGTCCGACAGGTCAGGGATATAAAAACACCACATACTTCAGCCACTAAATCCTACACAGTGTACCTTTAAAGGTAGTATTTTTTTGTTTTTATAAAAAAAAAGGTGGTTTGCCATTATATCACCACATTATAAAACCTACAGCTTTAAAGCAGCGAAGGCACCTTGTGCACGAGGAATGTCTGAAGATTTTTAAAGTGATCACACAGGTACAAAAGCTACAAAACCAGCTCGGAGTAGCAGGAAACACGACACACAAAGACATAAATTAAATGACATATAAAAAGGATAATAAAATAAAAATCATAATGGCCTCCTGGATAATCAACTCCGTCTGTTGGTGAATAGTTTGTGAATACAAAAAAAAAAGCACAAAAATACCTTTTGTTTTGACTATAAAGGTGTTATATAAGATACAGGTCACATATATTACTCAGACCATTGCTGCACTAATGGTAGGACTTGACAAAGGTGAAATCAGCTAACTTCTAGGTGTGTGTATTTCTATCCTGAATTGGTGAGGGTTGAATAAAATAGCAAATGTGTGAAGCTTTTGCTTTAAATATAAATAAAAAAAAAAGAAGTAGCGAGATGGAAAATGATCTGTACGAGGGAGAGAGCGGATTTCACCATCTCTTCGGAATGTTTTTCTCATCTACGCCGTCTCTATCAAAACTCTTGGCATCGGAGACGAGCGATGAATCTAAATTTAATTTGTTTTCCTTTCTCCTGGCAGGACCGTAGAAAGTCATTAGTAACAGTAATTACAAATGTCCAAATTTCACAGCATTCTGTTTCTTTTAGAAAGCTAAAAAAATTAAAATAATTATAATAATAATAATAATAATAAAATGTGCAAAGGCACTCAGCGTAGCAACCATACATAACTGTGATGTTGTTCGAGTTCGGTGCTCTCCTGCCCTTCTGTTTTCTTGGGGTCGCCCCCCCCTCCAGGGAGTTTGGTCATTTTTCTTTTTTTTTTGGTTGTTAAGACAAAGTCAAAGGAAGCATCTCGGATTGTCATGGTCCCCTGCTTTAGTGGCGTCTTCAAGACATTAGTGTCCCATCCCTGGGGACAAAACAGAACCAGTTCATTAGCAGCGTGGCCAAAAACAGCAGCCATCTGGTACATACTGACTGTGACCTCCTGACACAGAGGCCGTGTACACAGAAGTGAGTACTTAACAAGTACTGTATAGGCAACGTGATACTGGCTGCAGCAAAACTGTATAGGAATGAGGAAAATAAACCTGGTTTATAAACACGTCAGCCATTTTATTGATGGACTAGATCAGTAAACAAAAAAACAAAAAGTAAAAAAAAAATCCAAACAGGCCGCATCCAGCCCCCGGGCCATAATTTGCCCATGTCTGGGCTACAGTATGCAGGACTTTGTATGGAATATGTATGAATGTGCAGGGAAACAGCCCTCGGCCCTTGTTTTTGTTTCTTGGAAGTAGAGTATTTACAAGGATAAAAAAGATCACGTTTATTATCAAGACAATTCACATAATTGTGAAAAGCAGTGGTTCCCAAAATAAGGGGCGGGCACCCCAAGGAGTATGGCACTACAGCACCCTCTACAGGACGTGAGGATAACTACAGAGATTGCAGATTTTCACCAACGACGTCCAAAATGGCTGCCTTCTCTATGACAGTGAAACACGTCAGGAACAAACTCACATACTGTACTTTCTCAGTGACTGACTTTTTAAATCCATCCAGACAACGTTTCAGTTTGGTCTAAATGAGATATTTTGCCTCCAGTACTAAAACAGTGGAGGCACGGAACTGAAAATGGAACCATCTCCAAGCAGGGTGGGTGACTTCACAAACATTACAACTTCTTGTTTAACCGTATCAGATTTTTGGCATCAGACGAGGGGAAAAGTCTAAATTTTATTGAATAAAACCCGAGAGTTCTGCGGAGTCCAGAAAATGAATCATCGCTCGTTTTACCTTTTCTGTACAAGTCCATGTTGGTGCATTCATATTTGGACATGCTCTCTTACAACAAACACAACGGCACAAAAATTCACTTTTCTAAATTTATACTTGGAAGTCGTCCTCTTTGTCCCCCAAGTATAAATTAAATTCACTCGGAGTGTCATTTGCAACAAGAGCAGGATTGTGAACACTGCTGGAAGCTCGCTAGCGACGCACAGCATGTGGACTTTGTGCTGCTGCTAACTTGTACAGCATCCAATAGTCTTGCAGAATATCTGTCAGCAACTACTGGCAGGAAGCACAAAATCTATACAAAGCCTGTGTCATCCTCAGAGTCAGAGTGCGCTGCTGTGCTAATCGCCAACATACCAGCTATTAATGTGACAGAGTGACCTGCCAGGGAACGCTGCCAACGACGCCGAGGCCTGGAGCAGCAGGAGTGGATGAGCGCGAGGGGGAAAGTGAAAAGTTTTGACTGGCGTCGAGTTGACTGTTGAGAGGGTTTACAGAGGTGAGAGCAGAGTTTTACTGCATGTCCGTGTCTGTGCTGCATGTTACGCAGACATACTAGGGGGCTTTTACAAAGGTCGCAACCTCGTTGTCTGCCCCGCTGTGCAGAACAAAACGAGGAGATGGGAGGCCGCAGCGAGATGTGATTTTAAAATAGCAAACAATGTTAAAGTGGAATTTTGAAATGCTGTGGAGCAAAGGGCCAAACTGCAGCCTGAAAAAGACGGGCTGTACACTATGACCAGGTCACTGATTGGATTTGGACACATGTCGTGTAAAAAGTCTAAATTCGAAACAGGCAGTGACACGATGACAGACGTTACGAGAAGTTGATACCGTCGGTCCAGGTCAGGTCAGATTTCATCTTTAACCTTCAAAACGTACAAAAGCTAGACTTTTCAAAAATAAAATCTTAAAAATAAAATGTGTTTTGCACTGATGATCAATACTTTGTGATCAATATGTTTTCATTTTTTTTCTGCAGCCTGGTCCAATGACCTACAGCCTGCAACAATTTCTCTTTTTTTTAATATATTTTTCTTTGTTAAGAAACATGATTCCAAACATGACCTTTCCACGACCTCTACCAAACAACATATTAATATTTGCACAAAATATGAAGTAAAAAAAAACAATCAACCAAAAACAACAACAACATGAACTCAGCTACTTTTGTTTTTCTAAAAGGTTCAACGGTCGGCCGCAGCATGTTCGTTCACTTCCTTGTCTACAATACTTCTGGTTTTCCTGATAAAAACTCACCGTTGGCGACTGATTTGGTCTCCCCTCTGCCTGCCACCTAAAAGACACAAAGACAGGAAGTCATAAAGCAGCGAGGACATTTCCAGAAAGAAAAACATACCAGCAGAGTTTCTCGTCAAAGCATGTGGAGACCACCTCCTCCTCTGCAGACTCCCCTCACCCATCATCACCACCACCATCATCATCTTCATCATCTCCCTTCCCCTGACATCACTGCATAGCCTGGTTAACTAATAACAACGTTGCTAACCACCACCTTTCCTGTCCAGGACTCTCTTTACGTCAGTGCAGACCACCGCCTGGTGCCCTCCCACAACCCCACTCCTCAACAGGGCTCGACCGCACTCCCCGGCCCGCTCTGCAGTTGTTAGCTACAAGGACATGCTAATACTGGAGCAGGAAGCAGAGTTAATGCAAGAAATTCCATTACAAACAATTAAATTACTGAGCAGATTTTCAAACAGAAATTCACAGATGGAGATATTCACGTCAAAACCTTCATCTTCTTCTCACGTCTGGTGAGACTACTATAATAACAGTGATTCTCATCTGTCAAACCACCTTTGTCCACTCGAGGGGAGACGCCGCTCTCGTGAAAAGTGCTGTAAACAGTTTCACCGTAAGGGCCATAAAAAGTCAAGTGAAGCCGGACAGAGAGTGAACGGTGATTTGGGGTCATCACAGGAACAAAGCACTAATGTGACACAAACAGCCATTTGTAAAAAGCATTTCAGCTCCGAGGGTCCGACGACAGACGCGCTTTAAAGTTCACTTAACGACAGACTTTACACTCAGTCCTAATCTGGAGGGCTTTCTGCTGCGTCTGGTTCGAGGACTTATTGCTGTTAATGGAGTCAGCGGCGTAATCCTTCTTCCAAATTGTCTCCCATTGTTGTTAAAGCCTTCATTTTGCTACTTCATTTAACAACACTTACTTAGAGCACAGTACAAAAAAAACCAAACAAACAAATGAAAAAAAAAAAAAAAACATTTTCAAAAACATTTCACGAGTGAAAACTTTCACAATCCCTGAGATATGTTATGACTTTGGTGAGCAGAGTACAATCAGTTCCAGATAAACAAGACGACACATTTGTCAATATCTCGCGTCAGAGTTAAAACTCTTATCGGTGAGATTGAATAAAGCGGCAGCGTGGAGTTAGATCCAAACACAGCAGCAAAGCCCCGCCAATGTCAGAGAGAGAGAGAGACAGAGAGAGACAGAGAGAGACAGACAGAGAGAGAGCAGAGAGAGAGCAGAGAAGTCGACAGTGTGACAGCCGAGCGTGAGGTCGCTGTGTGATAAGCAATTTTAAGAAAACACGGCTCAGGTTTTTTTTTTTTTTTTACCTCTCCAGGCTTATTCCAGATTTAATGGTGAACGTCAACTAGCTATGAGTTCTTTAAAACAGAAACACACACACAATTACACCAAACCAGCGTCAAAGAGTGTGACAATCACGTTATTGTTTCGTTAGTGTGATGGTTAGTCTTAAATCTGACTATTTTTGACAAACGTTACTTTATTCTGTGTTTTTATTAATAAAAACTAGCATTGGACAGTTAAACATTTGAACTGTATGTGTATTTGTGACTTCAGACCTTGGCTGGAGAAGATCCTTTGTTTTCCCATAGATTTCTCTTGTTGGTGACATCAACAGGTTTAAGGTCCTGTGGAGACAAGGAGACAAAAACCAGAGGTGAAGACATGTTACTGTAGTTTCCGAACTATAAGCCGCTATGTCAAAGCAGATTCTCAGTCATCCCGATTATGGTCCTGGTGCTGAAAAAACCTTTTGGATCATATGTGCGAGGGGCACGCGTTCAAAAGAGAACGGTAGCGAAAGCTTAGAGCAGTTGTCGACCTGTCATGTTGAAGCGTTGGTTATACAGGAGCTGTTAAAACGCTGTTTATGTTCTGTTGTGCTCGGGGGGGCTGATAATAAAGACCCCAACTTCCCAGTTTGTGTTTACCGCTGCTGCAGACAAGCACAAAGTGAAGGAAGTTAGCCCCGGAGCTAACGTTAGCTTCGGCCCAGGAGCAGCTAAGTCTCCCCTGTGCTCTTTCCTTGCTGAAGCAGGAAAGAGCTAACGTTTAATTTATTTAATTAAAAGTGAATATATTTCTGGGTAAATATCCCATATTACAACTTGGACACCTGCAGCTTATAGAGAAGTGAGGCCTATATATGTACAATTCTTTTTTTCTTTTTAAATGTAGGGAGTTCGGCTTATATTCAGGTGCACTCAAAAGTCCGGAAATTACGGTACATAACTGACAGCTAAGGATTTCTATTTGGTAACATTCGTTCTATCAGGCAAGACTTTTTTTTTTACATTTTTAAGGTTAAAATTTACTGATTAAAATACACACTACAATGGGGTCACTAGAAAATGGGGTCATAAGGCTAAAACAGTTGGGAACAACAGAACTAAGGTCTTTACTGTTTGTCAAACAATTGAATCTTATATTCCAACACCATGCGATGTGTTTGGGTCGTGACCAATTCCACCGCTCCATCATCAGTAGAAATCCAACATGTTCTTTTTCTCTGTTCCCATCGCTCTGCTCTGCTCTGACACTCAGTGTACTCCCCTCTTGCAGGGTTAAATCCTGACATTTTCCAGGTCAGATTTAAAGAGTTCCCCCAGTGTACAGCTGTGGTACATTTGTTTTTTTTGTTGTTGTTTTTCCTGTGTGTGAGGTCTGGCAGATCACAGTGAAGCACAGACGACTAGAGACACAGACAAAGACCAGACAGAGCAGTTCTGAATTTAGTCTCTCCTACTGAACCGTTTGGTTCAGTAGGAGAGAAAGATACTTTCACTGCTGCAGTTTTTAAAGAATATCTTTCAAAATCAAAAGATAATCAAACCCTAAAAAATGCAACATTGTTGTCAAGCACTTTCAAGTACAAGTACAAACCTGTATTTAAATACAGGTTTCAAACAAAGCAATACTTGTTCATGATTAATTACTAATATAAAATTTAATGAATTCTCAATTTGTCCAAGTTGTCGGTCTGATTATTTTTACAGACTCATTAGATTTTTTTACCTGCATTGATTACCTAAAAGGGAGTTGTTTTGAGTTTTTGCCAGCAGGTGGCGCCAGACAAATGCATCAAAAAACACCCACGACTTTATTAACCTGACATGCGTCATTTGAAAATGATTGTGAAACGTACTGTGGCAGAAAGTACGCCATTATTATGGTAATGTAGCAGTTTACATCTGACAGGCTCATCTTTTTACTGAGGAAACGACAGAGATTCTGATAATAAAAACAAATAAACAAGATGAACTGAATGAAATAAAGGGCCATAGGAAAATAAAAATGAAATTAACAACAAATGAATATTTTTAGGATTTGCTTTTGGCTTTTGGTGCATTTTAAATAATTACAGAACTGAATACAACCCTCATGTCAACCACAGTAACAACAGCACTGATTAATCAGCACCACTGCAGCCACCATGTTGGATTTCTGTACAGTAAAACGGCCCTGAGCGTTTGTTACGAGTCGTCGCTCAGGTCGCGATGGCAACAACCTACCGCTGGCCTTCCTCCTGACGTTTTCCCGCTCTCTGGGGTTTTGTTCAGCCACTCATTGATGCGGCCGGCCACGCCCGTCTTCATCACAGCTGCTTCCTGTTTGGACAGGGGTTAAAGGTCAGCTAAAGCTGGTCCTCACCAGCAGGAAATGCTCTCCACTTCAGCCCCAAGAAACTTTTTTTTTTTAACCTTGAATGTGTTTCCTCCACCTCCAGGCGAGCCGAACACGTTGCCTTTCTCCCACATGCTCTTGATGTTTCGTATGCTGTCGGTAACCACGGGCAAATCCACCGCCCCGGAGCGAGGGGATCGAGACTCCCTGTTCTCCCTCTGCACAGACAAAGTGGTGGCTTTAAAAAGTGAAGTGTGCAGATTTGTCTTGTTTCATATCTGCTTTGATAAAGTTTAAAATTTATTTAAACTATGATTCAACCATGTGAGTCATAAAATGTACAGAGAGTCGAGCTGAGCTTTTTCTTCTCCACGTATTCCTGGACGTCCTGGATGTCTCTTCATTAAGCTAAGGTTTGACACAGGGCGTTTGTCTTACCCCACATGGACTGGACTAAATGTTTGACATGGCAGAGGTTTTAGATTTTCACAACGGAGGCAGTGCAAACCTGAGCAGCAGAGGTGTACTGCTCCAGCCTGTTGTCTATCTTGGACACCATGGGGGAAATGGACGCCTTCACAGTGCTGCGGGGCAAAAACACACAGTTAGCACACAGTGCATCCAAAAAAAAAAAAAAAAATGAAGCCACTATAAATATTATATAGTATTTGGTCTTGGATCTCTGGCAGAGGACACTGAAACTTTCATTTGTGGGTTCCTTTTTTGGGTTATTGCTGCAAGGCAAGACACAAATATTCAAAGGGAAAAAAAAAAAAAAAAAGAGAAATGCTGGGACAATATCTCATGTTGCATTTTTACCTTTTCTGTGCCGACTTGTTCAGGAACTCCGCTCGCTCTCCAATCTGTGCAGAAACATTAGAAAGCCTCTGGGTTATAAATATGGCAATGATGTTCCACTCACGCATACATCACTGCAACACAATATTATCCCTTCACTCTTCAGCAGACTCAAAACAGATGTTACGCCAAGGCTGCCTTTTGATTTCCTCTGGCTTCTATCGTTTCTTTATGGCCTGTAGTACTGCAGGAGGAGGTCCATTGTAAAAAGCCATTTGTGACTAGAGGTCAGAGGTGAAAACGCAAGCATTCCATTTTAAATAATGACACATCCTTAGTAGATTGTCAGAATTACACTGAATAGCAATAGAGTGCTGTATCCTCCGGCCAATAGTCATTTAAATCAGGCTGCAGATACATACGGATTTCTCTCTCTCTTTTTTAAATATATATATATATTATTAGTAAGATGTGCTCTGACCAGAGAAACAGAGACAGACAGACAGGGAGGAGGGAGGGAGAGAGGGGTGGAGGAGGAAGAGGAGGGAGCACACTACATTTCTCTTTGCCTTTAGACTGTGGGAATGTCACAGGATTGTTTATGATAATGAAACAAAACGGGTAAAAGCTGGGGGGGGGGCACGCATGCGCCCCGTCGGACGCTTACAAAAACATTTAAACGGACTAAAGGAGACGCAGCAGACTGTCTCCCACTCCCCTCAGTGACAGAAAGGGCCGTACATTCCGTCGCTGCTCAATGTAGGAGTTCCCAAAATACATTCTGGCAGGAAATTCCCCATTCTCAGTTGCATTTTAAAGAGCTGTAGCCATCTGAACACTGTTACAGTAATCCTGTTAACCATAATCTGGTTTCTGCGTCCCTGCAGCCTGTCCTTCATTCTGCCCCTCTGTCCTCCAGCAGACAATGCTGCACTTTATCTATAGTACACTGCAGAGTTCTGCTGGTTTAGTGGAGATAACAACTCATGGGACACAGTGTTCCCCCTGATTGCTGATAGCACTGCATATTTCTCCTTGTTTAAATAAAGCGAGATGCCACGATATGGCAGTTAAAAAAAGGGGGGAAAACAAAAAGCAGGCCTGTAAAGGATTCTTCTGAGTGTCGTGCTTACTCTTTGACTTTTTTTCTTTTTTTTTTTTTTACAAACAACCATTTTCTCTCATCATTTCTAAACCTCAAGAAACACATATACATAAAATAAATATGAATCCCTGTGTGTGCATTGTTTTTCACTTTATGGAACCATATTGTCTTCTGTGAGGCTTATAAAAAATGCTTTAACTGCTGTTTTATGTCAACAGTGGGTCAAATGAATTTGAGCAAATTGAAAATTATCCAACTCTGTGCCTCAACCGAGCACTACAGATATTTTTATAGTCTTCCCCCCCCCCCTCACTCTGATTGTTTCCCTCGTACAGTTTGTAACTTTATTGTTCCGGTGTGGCCTCTGTGTTCTTCTTCAATCCCAGAAGCAAACAAGAACAGGCACAGACTTTCCCAGTATCAAACGGCAGCCACGTTTGAAAGCTTCAGCCACAAAAGTGCAGGTGTTACCGATCACAATGGCAATGACGGTGTTGTGTTGCGGTACAGTCGCAGCGGTGCAGTGGGAACTAAATGGAAAGTAGCAATCATTAACCTCATTAATTTTACCAGTGACTTTCCTACTGTTTCGTGTCAAAATGTCATTTTTTGTGTGTCAAAAAGCTCATTATAAATGACTGTGTTTAGTAATGATGTCATACTCGTGTATTCAGGTTTGACATTTTTACGAGTCACAGTACCAAAAACACACAGATGTAAGTGATCAAAGTGATGAACGTACAGTATTTATTTAATCCGTCATGTTCTCTTGTTGCCTAACAGTTCACATTGGGATGATTTACTGTGAACAATGTAAACAGAGCCATTGCTAATGTGATGGGCTGCTACTTTTCTGCTAAAGTTAGAACATCTATTTGAGCATGAAAAGATTAAATGTTTAAAACTAAGGGTCCAAGTACACCTCAGACTAACGGGAGTAGTTACAGCTTACCACAGCAGAAAGTCGGCTACAAGAGATCAATCTTACTTTTTATCTTAATCCATCAGTAAAAGTAAGACGAAAAAGCTAATTTGTTAGCTGGCAACCTAAACAGTCTAAGATAGAAAAGAGAATACCTTCAAACTAGCACTTATCAAGTGTTGGAGTTTTGTAAACAATAAACTCTTCCCACTGTCCTATTTATTTTCCCACTGCTGACTAACTCCAGCACTTGCTTTAGGCTTAGCAGACCCTGGAGCAGAAGCTAACATGCTGTTAGCGTTTAGCAAGGCAGCTAAAAATATCATTTAAACTACAGTGTGTAATTAGAACACACTCCTGCTGTGTTTATAGGGTCATCTGCTTCTAGGTCAGTTGTAGGGAATATTATAATAATATAATTTTTTAAAATGTATTTAACTTTTTAAACCTGATGAACAGAAACTGTTAGCTGCTAGCCTTTTAAAGATGAAGAAGATGTGATATATTTTTCCTGAAAAAGCTCAAAGAATCTATCGTAGTCTTAATTCTCTCCAAAAGCATTAAATAATTATGTTGTCTTATTAAGTGGCAGATTAATTATATTTTAATATGACTAATGGTCACTGTGCAGACACTCTGTCAACATTTCCAATCCGTGCCTAAACACAGAACCGCCACTGTGGTCATTAGCGTCAGCAAAACTGTCTTCAGGTTTTATAAAACGCACACACACACACATATAAGGTTGAAAGACAAAACACAGACCCACTGCACAACCCAACAGTAATAGAGCACTATGGTAACACAGCACTGCAAATCCAAACTTCACACAAACTTCACACATGCACAAACACAGTTGTACCTACAGTGAACATGACGACAAAGTAAAGCCCAGTCTGGGAGGCAATTGGAGTTGATAGAACATTAGCAAACTGACCACAGGAAATCACATCATTTTAATAATGTAGAGCAGAGCCTGGCAATAAAAATAAAATAAAATACATTTGTACTATATTGATCCCACATTTGGGAAATTGTTGTGTTAGCAGCAGATATGCTGTTAATAGGCTGCCCCCAATTTTCTGTTATATATAACATACTTGTGATAACCTATGCAAAAATATCTAGAATAAGATTTAAATTAATTGTGATGCATGATGGATTTGATTTAGGTCAAAACCAGATGTCAACATCATATCTGAATGAATTACAAAATAATTAAGTAAATATTTAATGTTTGTGAAAATCCAACCAACCAATCGGCTCATTTCATCATCAACAGCCTCATTTCCCAGCAGCAGACTCATTAACATTAATCTGCAGTGTTGCTCTGACTCGGCGGGTACAACAGGTGTCTTACAAGTTGATTGTCAGTGGTTCAATGGCCTCCATTATCATTACAAACTGCCCACGTGCTTGAACATTAAAAGGACGTGGAGCGTCGAGGATGGTTAAAAGGAAAGATCAGACTAGACTGACAGTTGCTGGTGGGGGTGAGGGGGTTAAAAATGGTGGACTGACCTTCAAAGAAGAGCCTCGGGGGCTGACGCACTTGAAGGGTTTTTCCTCTCCGTCCATAGTGTCCTCCACTTTCTGCCTCTTCTCAGCAGCCTCTGCTCGCCTCCTTTCAATCTCCTCTTTCATCTTCCTCTTCTCCTCCTGAGGATAAAAAGATGTGTGTGTGGTTAAAGGAGTTCAACACACGCACACTTCTCAGAAAGTAGAAATAAATTGAGGAATGACTTTTAATTATTTTAATGAATATTTAGCATTTTAACCTGCCGTCAATAATTCACTAGCAGCATATATATGTGCTGCACATTCTTTTCAGGCACCTCTAATCCAGGATCGTCCACTCTGTTTTGATTATGGTGTCTGCAAAGACATCAGCAGACGGCCAACAAATGAACAGACTGTTTTGGAATTAACATTTGTTTAAATAAAAAACATTAAAAAAAGGAGGTTTATTTTGGCATCTTTGTTTAAAAGCTGTTTGTCCATGAGGCAGTGCCTTGGCCTCTCCATTCTTTCTTTGCCTGATTTAAGCTGAATTGCTGAAGTGCACAGCCTTGCAGAGACACACACAAAAAAACCCAGAGGCCTTTTATGGAAAGAGAACAGACCTAACTAGAGGGATAATAATCCTCTGTATGTTTCTTCTTATTTAGGGCTTATTGTGAAATTATTCAGATTAAAAATTCAAATATATTTATTGCACGGTCACAATGACACCCTCTTCATATCCAATTGCTTTAATGCACAGTCAATAAAGATGTTGTCATTTAAGCCGATTGTTGGGAAAAGTGCCTCTAGTTTGAAATACCATTTCAATACCCAAAATGCATTTGGGCCGGCTTCAGCCCAGCCGAGTACTGGGCATAAAGTACGACTATGGCTGACACAATGGTCAATGGACTTTGAGAGACTGTAGTAGAACAGTAATATTGTTGAGGACAACGCCAGTATAGTAGTAGTTAGGGATGCACCGATCCACGTTTTTTCACTTCCGATTCGATCCCAATACCGATAGTATTGTTTTAATAATATTATTATATGCATGTATTTCCCAAAAGGCACCTTGAGGTCCAAAATACAAGAAACCATCTTAACAGGAAAAACCCCATCCTTAAAACAAAAATGCAACTGTATGGGTTTGAAATTGAACATTTTAAACAGCCTGCTATCTTGCTGCAAAATGTGTAGTGGATTTCCTGAACTGCGGCGTGCCTCACAATCTTGTTGAGCCACGTTCTGTTCAAGAGCGTGATTCCAATGTTTACAGTCATCTAACAGACCCGCCGGCAGGAATCAATCAGCCAAGGCTGGAGCTCAGACATGGTTTGTGGATCGGAATTCTTTACAGGTTGGATCGGATCGGTCCGATCCACTAATTACGTTGGGATGGGCTGTCGATAGCGATACTGCATCAGAGCGGCCCCATCCCTGGTAGTAGTACCACAAAAAAGTACCCTATCTGGAATGGCTCAGCCAACAAGCCTTGTTTACAACACTATAAGCAAGAACCAGGGTCAAAAATTTGTTTAAAGACAACGTGAACATTTAACTCCTCAGATTAAACTGCAAGGTAATCATTTTACTGGTCAAAATAAAGCCCTGCTCACAGCTGTAGCACAGCAATGTCTTACAATAACTATGTGCCACTTTCTAATTGATTGACTTACTTTAAGCAATGAAGCAGGTTAAGAGCAAATTTAATTAGTCTCAACCCATTCCTATTCACAGTGATCACTTGTGCCAAGAAAAAAAAAAGCTCAGGAAATACAGTTTTTTTTTTTCTCCCACCAACATTGAATGTTTGAGACACTTTGAGGCACTGTATTAAGACTAGGTCTAGAGTTTGGCAGGGCGTCCGGCCTTTTCCAACAGCCATGTCTTGGTTAATTAGTCTCTCTGTATCTTTGGGCCATCTTTTAATTACAAACCAAAAGGCCTCATTAACATCACAGAAGTGGAGAAGAACAGGAGCAGATAGTGTGAGACGCGCTGCCACACTTGCAGCCAGGATCAACAAAGACGAGCAGTCAGACTAATAGTAGGAACGCAGCGTCTCAGCGCGAGCAGTTGAAAAGGAAAAACAACAACACGGAACACACGGGAATGCAGTTGTCACTGTTACGATACGGAGAAGAAGAAATGATATAATTAAATTAGGGATAGAGACGACGCAAAGTCCCCGTGATAGATAAAGTACAAAGACGTGATAATAAAACCACATTTTTAACGCCATCGTGATGCACGAGCTGCTGCTAACACAGGTGTAAAGACAAAAAGACAACTTTTTTTTACATCTGTGTAAAAGATTAAATAAATCTATGCAGGAAAACTAGGTTACATCATGTCCCAGGTGTTTATTTAGTCTTACTTTTGGTTAAAGATGCAAAAGGAACAACAAAAATATTTGCTTTCAGACTGCTCCAGTTTGAAAGACTAAAAGTCTAATAATACTGCTCTCTTTGGGCATTTTTGATTGATTAAAGTATCAAGGTACAAAAAAAAAGAATGGCAACTATTGTAGAATAGAATCACAAAGTTTTCATTCAGCTCCAACAAACATTCCCATTGGTTAGGAGTGAGTATCTTTTTTTCTGTCTGGTGTCAAACTTGAGGTGTGATACACTATTTAAAATGTCATTCTTTACTATGATGCCCATTGCCACAAACAACATAAAATCCAGAGCATACAGATGGCAGGGTTTTTCTACTGCAGGGAGATCTGACAGCTCTATGGGAGTTACTGTGTTCTGCTGTGTTTCACTCAGTCGTCCACAAACAAAAGTTGACATCATGTCTCGTGGCAACATGGCTCATAAATGTTTTTTACAGCTGCCACGGGAGGTTTGGATACTTTTGCTGACGATGTATCAGCTAAAAAAGAAAACATCAACTCTGGCGGTTATTTTATTCCTGCGGTAAGAATTCACCCACGACGATAACAAACAGAACCTGATTTCTACCTCCTCTCTGGCTTTCTTCTCCTCCTCCTCCTGCTTCTTCTGCTTCTCCTCCTCCTCCAGCACCTTCCTCCTTTCCTACGTTGGGATGGGCTGTCGATAGCGATACTGCATCAGATCGGCCCCATCCCTGGTAGTAGTACCACAAAAAAGTACCCTATCTGGAATGGCTCAGCCAACAAGCCTTGTTTACAACACTATAAGCAAGAACCAGGGTCAAAAATTTGTTTAAAGACAACGTGAACATTTAACTCCTCAGATTAAACTGCAAGGTAATCATTTTACTGGTCAAAATAAAGCCCTGCTCACAGCTGTAGCACAGCAATGTCTTACAATAACTATGTGCCACTTTCTAATTGATTGACTTACTTTAAGCAATGAAGCAGGTTAAGAGCAAATTTAATTAGTCTCAACCCATTCCTATTCACAGTGATCACTTGTGCCAAGAAAAAAAAAAGCTCAGGAAATACAGGTTTTTTTTTCTCCCACCAACATTGAATGTTTGAGACACTTTGAGGCACTGTATTAAGACTAGGTCTAGAGTTTGGCAGGGCGTCCGGCCTTTTCCAACAGCCATGTCTTGGTTAATTAGTCTCTCTGTATCTTTGGGCCATCTTTTAATTACAAACCAAAAGGCCTCATTAACATCACAGAAGTGGAGAAGAACAGGAGCAGATAGTGTGAGACGCGCTGCCACACTTGCAGCCAGGATCAACAAAGACGAGCAGTCAGACTAATAGTAGGAACGCAGCGTCTCAGCGCGAGCAGTTGAAAAGGAAAAACAACAACACGGAACACACGGGAATGCAGTTGTCACTGTTACGATACGGAGAAGAAGAAATGATATAATTAAATTAGGGATAGAGACGACGCAAAGTCCCCGTGATAGATAAAGTACAAAGACGTGATAATAAAACCACATTTTTAACGCCATCGTGATGCACGAGCTGCTGCTAACACAGGTGTAAAGACAAAAAGACAACTTTTTTTTACATCTGTGTAAAAGATTAAATAAATCTATGCAGGAAAACTAGGTTACATCATGTCCCAGGTGTTTATTTAGTCTTACTTTTGGTTAAAGATGCAAAAGGAACAACAAAAATATTTGCTTTCAGACTGCTCCAGTTTGAAAGACTAAAAGTCTAATAATACTGCTCTCTTTGGGCATTTTTGATTGATTAAAGTATCAAGGTACAAAAAAAAAGAATGGCAACTATTGTAGAATAGAATCACAAAGTTTTCATTCAGCTCCAACAAACATTCCCATTGGTTAGGAGTGAGTATCTTTTTTTCTGTCTGGTGTCAAACTTGAGGTGTGATACACTATTTAAAATGTCATTCTTTACTATGATGCCCATTGCCACAAACAACATAAAATCCAGAGCATACAGATGGCAGGGTTTTTCTACTGCAGGGAGATCTGACAGCTCTATGGGAGTTACTGTGTTCTGCTGTGTTTCACTCAGTCGTCCACAAACAAAAGTTGACATCATGTCTCGTGGCAACATGGCTCATAAATGTTTTTTACAGCTGCCACGGGAGGTTTGGATACTTTTGCTGACGATGTATCAGCTAAAAAAGAAAACATCAACTCTGGCGGTTATTTTATTCCTGCGGTAAGAATTCACCCACGACGATAACAAACAGAACCTGATTTCTACCTCCTCTCTGGCTTTCTTCTCCTCCTCCTCCTGCTTCTTCTGCTTCTCCTCCTCCTCCAGCACCTTCCTCCTTTCCTCCCTCTTCTTCTTCAGCTCCTCCAGCTCGGCCTCAGCCTCCTGCTGCTTCTGTCTCATCCTCTCAAACTCCTCGGTCTCGGCATCATCGCGGCGACGCTTCAGCTCCTCCAGCTTGCGCTCTGCTTCCAGCCGGGCGTCGTCGTCCTGGTCATCACCTGCAGACACCTCGGGGGAGCGCAGGCTGCCCCGACTACACCAAGCACAGAGACCGCAGGTCAGAACTGAGCAGATCGCAACAAAAGGTAAAAAAAACAGCTGCTTGACACTCAGGTCAGCGCCAGACATGTGATACAATCTGAATATTTAACACGTACACAGGAGGATTTGACACTTTCGTGGACAAACAACCACACACAGAGACAGTGCGTGTGCACAAATACCAACAGTCACCTTTGCAAAGATTAGGTCACATCTCAACTTAAGTTTCATTCACCGGGGATTTATGGATGTGACCCACCTTATAACAACACACTTCTGCTGAAGTCTAGACGAAAACAGCTTGTTAGTGTGTAAATCTGATTCAGATAGGCTTTCCAGGCTTGTTAGTGTGTAAATCTGATTCAGAGAGGCTTTCCAGTTATTTGGCTGGAAGCCTGAGGGAATACCTGAGCGACAAATATGTCTGTGTGTCGTATCAATAGGTCCCTGTCTGTTTATGAAGCCCACAGTCCAGCATTTGCTAACACCACGAAAACCCAGAAAAATACTGAGAAGAATTACTGTTTTCAAAATAGGATCCAGGCTAAAAAGAAATCAATTCAATACATTTAAAATCAACCATTTGTTTTTTGTTATAATTATACCAATATGACCAACATGTGATTTTTCTTTTAAATAGCTCAGAATTGTATTTGTTGATTTTCTACATTTTTTTATTTTGAAAGAAACTGTGATCTTCATAGGGAAACTTGATCTTTTCTCCTTGACCTTTGTGTCCAGAGTATTAAGTGTCTCAGGTAGTTTTCCACAACTATTCAGGTGAAGCCAGGCAGAACTGGAGCACTGAGAACAGCAAATATCACCTTTATAAGGAAATATCCCTTTTTTCCCTCCTTTAGTTTTTTTTCTTCATTCAAAATCAAACATTTTGTGCACGTGACACAAATACCACAACCACTAATTGAGATGAGGCAATTATTTGGATTCCCAAAGCATGTTATTAAACAGCAGAAAACTGGCACGTGAATCACAGGAATGTTTTTTTTTTTGTTAGTCTTGCAACATCTTTAGCCTTAGACTAAAAACCACACCGTGACTGTGCCTGTCTCTCCGTGTCTGCGTCCGTTTACCTGAGAGTCCTCTCAGGTTTCCTGTGTTGTTTGGGAGCCTCCTCGTCATGCAGCCCTCCGTTCTGCTTCCTCTGCTCCTCCCACTCCTCCCTCACTCCGTCTCTCTCGGTAATCTGCGCAGCAAAAACAGAGACGGTAAACAAAAGAACCGACCAATGGGTGGGCAGGAATTGTTGCTCAACGTCTATCGGAGTGATGTCACAATAATGAAGAGAAAACACACACCGAAAACAAAATAACACACAACATCACGCCCGACAGCGTCCACTCCAGAATTACTGCTAACAGAGGATTAAGTAACATGTGATCAACCTGGGAGTGTCTCCTGCTAAACACTGTTGTTTTACCTCACTGCTCTTGGGAATGGGTTTAACCGTTGATAAATAATGAAAATAACTTGACATTAACCCCGGTGGTTCCCAAACTCCTCTTAGCTGCAGCTGTTATTATTATGGGTGTCTTAAAAAAAGGAGGTTCAAATTCTTGCTTCGACTCAAAATTTCCTTCTGTATGAAATCCAGAATAATTTAAACCACATTACTGTTCGTTCCTCTGCTGCATTTAACTGTTGGAGTGGACTGAGTGTGTGATGTGAGGGATCACTGAGGATGACATGCAGAAAAAATACAACCCAACACTGTGACCACTCTGTGCAGCATAGCATTAACCGTATTAAACATCCGGCCACATGGCTGCAACCACACCTCGTTAAAAAATTTGGCCAAGTCACCACCAGTCTTCAGATGGATCAGACCACACTGTGATGACACATGGTTGCCTGGGTAATTTCAGCGTCTGGCTCTGGAATAAATCACTATGCGAGAAATGTGGACTTTTTTTGTGGCTTTGTCTCAAAAGTGTTCTTTACGTTTGAGAGAGTGAAAAGACGTGTGAAGACAGTGAAGTTACCCAGACGGAGTTTTCAGTGCTGTGCAGTAACAACCTCTACTAAAACTCTTACCACATGTATGATACCTCATTATCCTCTGACTGCAGTATCTCAGATACCTCATCATCCTCTTCTGTGTCATGCATGAGTGTCATAGACCTTTTCTCGGAATAATTAACTACATTATCGTCCGTGGGAAACTCTACTGTCTTCCTCGCAGACTCAGCATGTTTTGAATTGCCATTCTGAGTTAAAGTCTCACTGACTAAGGCCTGTGTGTCTTCTCCAGTCAACTCCTACGAAAAAGGGATCATGGTTGTGTTTTTGAAAGACATCCAGCAATTGGTCGAAAGTGTGCAACACAGAGGTCAACAGACCCATGCCTGAACTTTACCTCTGATTGGCCAGAAGGCTCATCAGTCGATTCCTACAGAGAAAAGCATCACATTTGCAAAAGTCTGTCGTTACATTAAAAACCTATAATAAACGTATAAAATCACTCTGATGGCGTGATGACCCACCTCTTCCCTCATGTAGGATCTTTTCGGTTTCTCCTCCACCACATCTTCCTTTTGCTCCTCCTCTTCATCCACGTCTTCCTCCACTTCTTCCTCTACCTCAGGAGCAGCCACTTCCTCTTCTCCCGGCTCTTCCACTTGCTGCTTCTCCTCCCTTCTCGGGCTGTATGTCTTCTCCTCCTCCTCCTCGTTGTCCCGGTAACGACCCCGGCGCCATGATGGCCTCTCCTCTTCCTCGTTGTTTTTCTCCGTGTTGTTGTCCTCTGTCACCGTGGGGTCCACCTGTCTCTGTCTCTCCATCGCCTCCATCATGCGTCTCTGCCTCCTCTCCTCACGTTTGGCCATGCGGTCCAGCAGGGCTTGGTCCTCGTCGTCCACGCTTCCTCCGCAAGAGCTGGTCACAGACACCGTCTCTGTCACACTGGCAGAAAATGGAGGAGACAAATATTTCATTAAGTGCGCCACTAATTAGCTCAATCTGGACAGAACCCTTTCAACTTCCAATATCAAAAATGCATTGATACCCTTTAACAGGAAAATGTCACAAATGCATTGTGGGAATTTGACAGAAACAACAATAAAAAAATGTAGGCACAGAACGACAGAAATTAAAGTTATTATTTTACACTGAAGCTGTAGGGGTTTTGGTAAAATAACATGATTGATGTTCTCATTTTGTTTATTGATTAGACTAAAATGTAGTTTCACATTTTCACCATTCTGTGTCATTTATTCTCATAGATTTAGAGCTCAATATTTAATAAACAGCAAGTAATGAATCAAGCCCTGATCTAAACACACTCCCCAAATATCACAAACACACATTCACGGTAGTTTGTAAGTGCTGGTTAACAAATGAGATCAATTAAATGACCAATCCATCCACATCTACTCAGTTACTCATAAAGAGGTCATCAAATATTTTAAGTCTACTGGCCTTTCACTGTAAAAACTTGCTAACATACCAGTGACAGAGTCCAATTCAACGACTCGCACCATCAACTGATGTAAACTAAAAGTTTGCCAAATGTCATCCTGGCAGCTGGACAATTGACACAAGGAAACACTGTATCCTGCTTTAACTTTAAATCTTCCTGCACGATCTGCTGATGGACCAGCCCAGGATGCATCTGTGATCTCACAGAGGAAATACATCCAGGGCCACAAAGCATCGTTTGTGTTGCAAGATGTCAGCACAGCCCACTATCACTTCCAACCGAGCCAAGAAGATTGACCTCATAGCTTTGAAATTCATCTGAGTTAATATTCTGACTCTTTTGGTTTTGCAGCCGTCTCCAAGGCATGGGCCAAAACCATAACACCAAGTAGACAGCTGGGTTGGGGCCGGGACCTAGAACTTTTCACTAAATATTATTTGTATCATAATATATATATATATATACATACATATATATATACACATACATATATATACACACACACATATATATATACACATACATATATATACACACACACATATATATATAAACACATGTGTATATATATACACATATTATATGTCTGTTTTGTTTCTTTTTCTTTTGCAATTAAGGATCAAATTTACAATAAAGCGGTCCATTAAATCTGTACAGACCCATCTAACAGCAGAGCTGCGGCGGGTGATGTACACAAACGTTAACTGGCAGTGACATTTCTCCCATGTCTCCTCATATACTCCATGTAAACAGCCCACAGTTTATTAAGATTCTATTTTGTGTGACAGATTAATATGTCAGATAAAATCAGCCTTTTGACCAAATCACAGAGCTACTTTTAGCTCCTTGGCAAAGTTGACATTTGCGCGATAATAAAAAAGACAGCTGCAACTGTTTTTAGTTCAAGAAGACATTTTAATATTTCTAAGAATTCTGAGAGGTTACTGCACTTCTGCTATCGCTGTAAAAAATGCGCCAGAACAAAGAACCAGATATTCAACTTCCCGAAAGCCTTTGGATAACCTCTGTCTCCTCTCTGGATTCCCACTACAGCAGAGGCTGTGACTTTTCGCCGTTATTATTTCTTCATTTTGTCACAAAGCGCAGGGACATATGTTTATCATTTATTGATGAGATACAGCCGTTTAGACTTGGCAGGAAGCATGACAGTGATATCAACAAAACAAAAAAAAACGGGAGCTGAGCGCCGGGCTGCTGACTACGTGTTCATCACAAAGGGAGTTTGTGTGGTTGAAAGTGTGTCACCTGTGGCTGTTGGTCACGACCAGACTGTCTGGCTGTCCGCTAGGCTCCTCGCCCTCCCTGGTCTTCAGTCTCTCCTGGCGTGCCCTGCGCCTCCTCTCGCGGGCCGCTTCTTCCTCATCATCATCAATCCTAGCCATCCTGGAAAAGGCAACATAGGTAAGACAGAATTAGAAGACAACAGACTTTTTTTTACTCCCAAGTTCAACCTTCATCAGTTTCGTTCCCTTCCTTCCATTTATCTCTGTGGTTACAAACTTCAAAGTGAACCATTCTTTAAATTGGACTGTAATCATCCCAGCGACCAAACCTGGTGCATTTGTCCTAAGCCTTTTTTTCTCCCTTCTCCTATCAAGCCGACCTGTCAGCTGTGCAACAACTAATACTCCTTATCGTGGCTGCAGTTTTCAGGAGCTGATAAAAAGTCAGTCTGGAGCCATGTCTTGGCCGAGGATAAGTCTGAGCCTGGAGAACTGTTTTTGGTCCACACTTTTCATTCATCCGCCTGGTGTTGAAACAGATCAGACCGGGGAGGTAGTGTGTGTGTGTGTGTGTAAGTGTTGTTTTATGATCCAAAACAACCACTAACCTTAAACGTTTATATTTCTACAAGGAACTTAACACCACATTAAATCTAATATTCACATTTCCCTCCAGCTGAAGCGAAGTTTAAACATCTCCTGCGTCGCACGTACTTACAGAAATATTTTGTGCTGACACGCGCAAAGACACAGCTCCTTGTTGTATTGTGCAAAAACGGAATGTAGGTGATCCAATCTGCCTGGACACCCACCTTTGTTCAAACATCACTATCAGTTTGGCTTTCTGGCCATTGCACTAGAGCAACAACAAGAACAACTGCTCTAATGGAAAGTAAAGGACATTTATTGATGTTATTTTTCCAAATTTGAGCTTTGCAGATATGGCCTCATTTATTTCACAGGTATCATTCTTTTTTTTTCTACTGTTGTAGTCATTATACTGAACTAATGGCTAACATGTTGATTTTGTTAGCTTCCTGGTGCACAGCCAAAAATGTCAATGAATGGAGAACACACAAGGGAGCTCACGCTCATATGCTGCAGCTAACTGGCTGTTAGCTTGAAAAACAATTTATACAGAGCCACGGAAGCTCCATGATATTTGTAATACAGAAAGATAACTTATCGGCACCAATATCATACAATTATGATATCAAAACATTAGTAGTTGCAATTTTAATTATCAAGAATTTCTCAACATTTTGCAACAAATTGTCAAGTGTCAACTGAATTTCTTTAAACTAAGTTATGCTTATGCTACGCTAACTAGCATCAGCTACAGGCAGGGAACCACAACTGCCACTACTGTAAACAGTCAAACATTTAAAAAGCCAAAAACTGGT
>NC_024314.1:25427852-25430859 GCF_000523025.1 Cynoglossus semilaevis | reverse complement strand
CTGAATTTTTTTCCCATTTTATTTCATGCTGTTAAATCCATATTTAAAAACCTCAGTGTAGCATAGTACAAAGGCAGTTTTTATGGGAAAAAATCCAACTACCACACCCTCTCAGGCTCCATAAGCAAAACATTAGGCAGAGTCTGGATCAAACTTTATTATATTGAAAATGCTAAGCTAACTGTTTTTTTGTTATTTACAATCTTTAAGCTAAGATAAGCTCAACTTCAACTGGATGTGGTCACATCCTTCAGGGACAGATATGAACGGGACATCAATCTTCATTTACCTCACAGCAAGAGAGAAAACTGCACATTTTCCAAGACGCTGAATGATTCCATAATGAGACATAAGCAAATTTACTCAGCAGAGTTTTATGCAAAAAAGCCAAAGGGAGTCTGTTGTTAATTACACTGCTCTTTGAATAATGCGTCTCATTTCACTAAAACTCTCAACATGTTTTCCTAAAAACGCCCATGACAACACAAGTATCACCTTTCCAGATCAGTTTTTAATTTAAAGCAAGGAGATGCTTTAGCAGCCCTGCGGTTTAGTTTTAGGTTCATAGGTTTGTTTATGAGTATAAATTACTGCATTTTTTTTGTTCAATGAGACAATGGGAAATAAATAGGCTTTGGTAAGTGCTCTTTAAAATATACAGTATTTCTAACAAATTTAGTCCTTAATAAATAAATCAACTACTCAAAACTCAGAGGCACTGTGTTACATTTGATTGAAAGCAACACGTCGACACCTTTTTTGTCACTACAGTGAAGACTCAAGGATTTCTAAATTTCAAGCTCAAGTATTAGTAGAAAGTTAAGTTAAAGCAGTGAAACCTAGTCAAAAAAACAACTACAGTCGTCTGTTAACAACGTCCTGGACCTATCATGTACCTCGTTTACGTCGCCATCCTCCATATGGCATTAAAATTTTGAGTGGTTGAAGTGGAGGATTACGTAATCACTTGGTGCTATATGCAGAAGATGGCCTTGTTTACATTCCCTGGTTGAATGTCATACATTGGATTGTGCTACACTAGCTTGCTAGCTAGGGTTTTTTTAGGGAACTTTCTTGTCCTTCATTATGGCTCCCAGGGGTAAGTCAGACTCTTCTGATGTTCTATGTCAAGATTTCAAGATTATGATGTTACCACTGTGATATATATACTTATGTACAGTATATACAGAATATACATAAGAGAAGCCCTTGTATTTATTGTTTTACAAGCATTTAAAACCAAGTACCAAACTGGCCTCTCCTCTACCTAATATCTAGGAACTAAAGTTTGATCAGCATGACCTGACTGACCTTCACACCCATCGCCGCCACATGCTTTGCTACCTCACATCACAGCAAAGCCATTGAGGTCGGCCAGCCAAGCGAGCTATTGCATGTTCGTTGCAATATGTGTGGTGAGCCGAGCCAAAGCTGCCGGGGTTTATGGGATGGTTTTTACAGCTTGTGATCAACGGTTTCCCTTCTTGTCTTTTGTCTTCTCCTCAAACTGTCCCTCTCTGCCTCCTGTCTCTGTCTCACACATGGAGAATTTTGTCATAACACAACTGGTTAATATGTCAACGCCCCAGATGAACCTATGGGACGGTGATAGTGACGTAAGGCAATGCTCCGCACATGTGTACGAGTGTTTGCTCACTTTATAATCCTTCAGCAGTGAAAACAGATTAAACCCAGACTTTAGCTAAAGGCTTTTAGTCCTAAAGCCGTCATGTACGACTTTTGGGTGGTAAAAAGTACAACAAAAAAACAGTCCCAGTCCAACCTCTAAAATTTGACAACCGGGGTTAAGGCCGTAGCTTAACTGTTTAACCCCAAAATGTGGTAAATTTGAAGTTTATGTACAGAGTGCAAGTACAGAGTATTTTTTGTTGCATTTTCATTCCATCAACTTCAATAGAGTTCACACAGAGTTGGAACGACATTAACCTCTGTTTAAAATGCCAGAGTTTAATGTTGTAACCGTAAGAAAAAAAAGAAAAGTTGTTAAACAACTGCCTTAACTCCCCAAGGACTCCGCTGTCCCAGAAACAGCACGAAATGTCATGAGAAAGAAAATGACAACGACTAAAAATGGTCCGAAAAAAATCCTTGATGGTGAGGCTGATGACAATCTCAGGGTTAAAGAGCCGTCAGTAGGAGGAAAGAACAAACTCCTAAAAGCTGAATTAGCATTCCTGTCAATCACAGTCCTGGCTACAGACACACACACGAGCATAGCTTCGATTTAATATCCCTCTCCTTACCTAGGCCCCAAACTCTATCAGCATACTGACACAGAAATATGGGGGAGAGAGCGAGAGAATAAGAGACGAGTGCATACGGAATGAGAGGGGAGGAAAGAGAGGAGAAGAAGGGGGAGGAAAAGGAGTGCACGATAATGGAAAGCTAAGTAATCTGCAGATTTTATCACAGACAACACCTTTTCCTGAACAGAATGATGTGCAAGCGTGGTCACAAACTGCTGGTACGCATGTCTGCCTCGTCACAGTACACAACAGATCCCATTTCCCCAGGTGGCCCGGTACAGTAAGCTGCGCCTCAGTGACTGACAGCTAATATCAACCCCGCGCTCATACTGATGCAGCTGGAAAAGAAATTAAACCTTTTTCTTATCTATCGATGACTTCCTGATTTTCCTCAGGTCACCGTGTGCAGCTCATGAGCTCAGTGAAACAGACTTAACGACCGTCGTCCATTCACAGACACTCAAAAACGCTGCCATCAGTGAGCCTGTTAAAGACAAATATGCGCAAATATTTTCTTTACAGTGAAATGCCTCAAAAATGTCCGTGAAAACAATTTGGGAAAGGCCCATGAGAAAATACTTTTTCTCTCCTCCTCTGCTGGTGGAGAGAAAAGGGGGGAAGGGAGAAAAGTTGAAAAAAAAAGGGAAAAAGAAAGAAAAGAAGAGCTGCTGTGAACATGGGATGGGGGATAAAGATGGGTGTAGGGGCGGGGGGGGGGGGCGGGTTGGGAGGGGGGGGGC
>NC_024314.1:25387159-25427710 GCF_000523025.1 Cynoglossus semilaevis | reverse complement strand
GGGGTTGAGAGGGTGGGGGCTTGTCCTGTCAGAAATGCTGACCCATTCCCACGCTGGTCTTTCTGGACTATTTCCTTTTCTATCGAGGGCCCAGAGAACCACAGCGCGCCCCTTCTGTCTCTCCTCGCCGCCCGACTCTCAGCTGGGCCGGCTCCAACTAAACACAATGTTAGCGGTGACTGCATTCCTCCAGACTGCATTTATTCTCACATCCAGTCAAAGTGAGAAGTAATGGAAAGAAAAACAACTGAGCTGAAATGAGTGCGTTCCAAAACTGTCACGACAGTTCAACTCCCGTATTGGCTGATGTGGTCAGGTGATGCTGGCTTATAGGAAATCAACAGTCCCTTCAGGTTAAAAACCTAAATCTTTCCAACTTAGATTTGGTTCATGCCAGGGGTGGAGATTGCCTGGCATGGCTCATTCTCAAAGGATGGGTGTTATTTCCTCAGCTCTTCCTGGGCTGAGGAGAAAAGACGAGGGATGGAGAACGGTGGGGTTGGAGAGGAAACTGATGAAGATATGGAAACAAGAAAGTGAGGAGAGTTTGGACGTATTTATATAGTGTTTTTTTTAATGTGATCCAACCTGATAGGAACTGTATGGTTTTGTTCAATGGCGCGTCAATAGACGAGTCAGGGATCGAACTGCCAACCCAATAATTTGGTAGTGACACTTGTACCAATACAGCCATACAATTTTAAGACAATGAATCTCTTATCTTTTTTTCTGATAAGTTCATTAATCTGAACAACTAATAATAATAATAATAATAATACATTGTATTTAATGTATAGTTTCCTTTGAGGAGTTTAAATCAAGATAGAATTTACTGATGAAGGAAATAAGAAAAAATATCCTAACTTCTAGGGGCGTAAAAAATGTGATATTTTTGTTCACGATACCATATCCATATTTTACAGCAACATGCAAATGTTCATGGCGTAGGTTCATTTTACTTTGCATTTACTTCTTCTCTAGCAGTAACAAATGTAGATCCCTCTGTTCCAATTTAATTAACCTGATGTTAAAAAAAATATTCGTACTAACAATATCGCAATACACCGTATCCATGCCCCTGTATCATGGTATGTATTCTTGCCAATACACTCCCGCTACTAACTTCTTGGAAGAGGATTGGATCCAAAGTTCCCCTCGCTCACTAAGTATACAGAAGACACATTCTGTTGTGTTTATATCTGTGTCTGTATACTGAATGTACAAACACCAATAAAACTCCATATACTGAGAGTTTTATAAGTTGTCAAACTTGACAACTTATGTAAACTGGATTGTTTGTGGACACGAGTGACTGGAAGCTGGATCGAACGATAAGGGCACGTCGCAGAATTCACGATGTTCACAGCTGTTAAAACAATAGAAAAAAACTGAAGATGACGTCAATCACACCGAGCGTTCTAAATGCTCAACACAGATAATTAAAAGCGGTGAAAAACATCGCTGTTTCCAGTGTTTGTCTGCACAAACAGAGAACGTCGGAGAACATCGTTTGGTTTGCTGTGCATGGAACTATTTCAAGGAATGGGCCAATGTATCCTGCCGTGTGCAAAGTATTCCATTCCGACCACGTCTGGGACAAAGGACTGCATAAATGGTCCGGCTCTGTTTTGTAGGGTGTACCCACAGTTTGTTAAAAAAAAAGTGTACTATCACAGCAACAGAGTTTTTTTTTTAAGTTGACATAAAAATCCTTTGGTCACTGAATTGACTGGGAAAATTCCTCTTCCATCTGCTGTGTGCTGCAAAAAAAAGAAAAAAAGCAGGACGGAAAAACATTCCTGTGTCATTGAGTGTACGTCGAAGTGAACAGAAACACTTAGACCTCTGCAGTATAGTCCTGATGAGAACATGAGTGTGAAAAACACTGGGGTTGAGTCTTTAACCAATCAAACTGTGAGGACCATCAAAGGCTGCTGCGCTGCTCTCTGTCAATAAGAATTTTCTTACAACTATTACTGCTGCTGATGTGAGACAGAGAAGTAAAATAGCTGGAGTTTGTTCCTGCTAACACACACACACTCACACACACACGCTCACAAATGGAGCTTGTCAAGCCCTCATCACCTGATGCTGATCCAGACATACAATGAAAAGAACATCTGCAGGCCTAACTGCATGCACGCGCTCAGCCTAACCACTGCGCACAGGCGAGAGAGAGAGAAAGAGAGAGAGAGAAAGGGGAAAGTGAAAGAGAGGGAAACAAGGAGATAGTGAAAAATATAGAGACAGGGGTTAGAGGCGAGGAAGCGAAACACAGGCAGAGGGAGGGAGAGAGAAAGTCGGGGATAGAAGCGAGAGAGTTAGAGGGAGAGAGAGAGAGAGACTGACAGAGAAACAGACAATGACACAGACGGTCCCGTCTTTCACACAGAGCCGTGGCGTGTAGGAAACGGCTCATGCAGACCTGGGCCAGTAAACACTTCTAATAGTTAGGAATTTTTGGCATTTCTTCAGCAGTTATTACACTCTGTCCACACTCTCCAGCTCCTCAGCGATGGTTGAATGGGAGCGGGCCAGTGAGACAACATGTGGTTTTGACTAGTCCGACCGAGAGGGGCATGTAAATATTGATTGTTTCAGTATATTGGCAGAAATGGAAACAGCGTAGAGATGTAATCTTCTATCAATAACAGGAACGGTACGTCTCCTGCCGGCCGATAACTTCTGCGCCGCTGACCAAATAAACAGCAGAGAACAAAACCGCTACAGGGTAAAAATGTTAGCGCCAAAGTTTCAAGTCCATTCTCTTCCCCACACCGCTGAATCACTTCCCCTTCAGGCAACACAGGCAGCCGAATACATGAATACGTACTTCTACCAGCAGGGGTTTATGACGTTTGTTAGCAATAAAGTGCAACAGCATTGACTTCCACCGACATCAGGAGAAAAGGAATGGATTCAAACTGGGGGTCACGTAAAAAAAGGACTCTCTGCTTCCGATGCAGGCATGCTAACTGCTACACTATGGAACCGACATGTCCTGGATTTGGCTTTTCTTTAACTCAATTTGCTTCAAGTGAAAATGACACAGAGCACGAAATGGAGTTATACATAAAAAAGCTGCAAGTGAAGAATAAATGCATCACAGATTAAAATAAAACAAATCCCACACACACACTAAAATTAAATACATAAAAATCTATGTTTTATGCAGTGATGAGATATCCAACGGCTTTCTTTTTTATGTAGCGATAACTATTTTTAATTAAATACTACACACAGACACTTCAAACGGGAGAGTGACCTTGGCCAGTATCTGCTCCCTCACCAACTCTCTTCTTAATTGAACGGGCTGCACCACAGATGATGAAATGTCTGTGAAAAGCCTTCATCAAATGCCCCCCCCCGGCACAGTTTGAATCAACTTCTCCCACTCCTTTATTTTTTTTTACTGTTTGTGATTACTACGTTTGGCATGTTACCACCTAATTTACAGAAATGGACTTTGGTTCCATCAATTTCTACCACCCAAGCAAAGAGGGTTCACAAAGCCAAAGCATCTGGGAGAGAAAATTGGAAAAAGGGAGGGCCTGATTGAACATTCCCGCTTAAAGGTCATCACATTGTTTATCAGACTTTTTATCAGGGTTTTTTTTTTTTCTTGCCAGTGTAAATTATTTGCTGAGCAATGCCTTTAAAGACCTAGAAGAGGGTTTAGGCTATTGGGGCTGGCTCCATCGTTTTCAGAGCTGGCAAGAACATCAGAGGAGGTGAGCCGCTCACTGACAAACAGAGCTTCATTAAATAATACAGGCTGCTGCCTCAGCTTTACACCAGCTCTATCAATAGGACAGTTAACGACGGTGACTTCACATCCGCTGTGAAGTCACACCACAAACCGAGCCAAAAGAGAGAGCTGACTTTTCTGAGAGCATTGTGCTGTGAATGAGAGGCAGACGAAAAAAAAAAAACATAACAAAACTGGATGTTACCTTTCTGCCTCCAATCGCATCTCCTCCCGCTTCTGCCTCCTCAGCTCCCGACGCCGCTCAAAGTCCATTTCCTCCATGATTTTGGCACTGTGGGATGACATCATGGGGCACATACGTATTAATTTACACAATTTCAGGAAGGAAGGTAAAGGAAGGAAGGGTGGAAGGGTGGAAGGGTGGAATATAAATATATCAACCCTTGTTCTGCTGACATTCCTCCATTTTGCTTACATTTCTCATACAATCAACCATCTGTTAGTCCTCCCTCAAGGTCTGAGCTTAGTTCACAAATTTACATTTCCTTTGGTAAAATCGTACTCGAAAAGAAAACAACTGGGATGTACGACAACAAGAGTAAATAAAAATGTATTTTTCAGTATGTACTCGGCAAACGAGGATCATTTTGTTGCTTTAAATTTAAACATTTTTTGAACTAGGCTACGTTCACACTGTAGGCGAAATTGGCTCAAATATTTGCTGATATTTTGACCAGATTTTTAACAGCACAAATTTGATTTCTTTCAAACATTCCCCGGGTCACTTGTATTCGTGATGTTTTTTTAAATGACCACAATCGTCAGTCCTGCTCATATCATCTGATTTTTACATAATTGATGCGAGAGAAATATTACAATTTTATGCCAGGACAGGGGGCTGTCGCTGAAAAAAAGAAAAGAAAAAAGGATGACATAAGCAGACAGAGGGGGAGGAGCTAATCAACGGAAGGAACAAGGACGGAGGCCAAAGGACAGGGTGTGACAGCCCCCGCTGTGGGGAGAACGGGGAGGAGCGGAGGCTATTTGACTGATATTAAACTAATCAAATTAACAGACATTTACTTCAAAATGCATTCACGCACACTGGCTAAAATCACGTTAGCGAGAAAAGCATGTGATATCACATCTCTTTTAGCCCAGGCAGGTGACTTCAGGGTAGAAAACCGCTGACGGTTACAAAATATACTAATGTGAACAACCGCAGAAAAAAAAAATCTAAAATCTTATACTCTTCTTACAACAGCAGAGGTCAATCCATCTACAAGTGCACAGCTTTAAGTGCGACTGTATACACAGTACACAGCAACAATGTGCAGGTATATGGTTGTGTGCTCAGTAATTCAGTCGATGACAACAGGCTACACAAACAACTGCAAAAAAACAAAGACATGAAGCAGAAAAAAAGAAAAAAAAAACAGAGTGGATGTAGTGTATATAAAGAGAGCCCGAGACAGGATGTTCACTCAATAAGGTTTACAGCGAGTCTGACTAAAAATACTATGCCTGGGACAGACTGTGCTGTAAGGGGCCGGGACCACCCAGAAGCCGCCGAACCTCGTGTTTTATAAAGACATATACGTCCCTGTAAAAGCAGCAGTAACATCCCGTGTGCAGCACAGCTGGCCGGACAGACACGGGACGGGCTGAGCTGCTGTCACACCTCTAGGTGTAAAAAAGACAGCACTGAATTAAGTCACATCTCAGAGCTGTGTACCTGTTTGTGTTGTGATACAGTGGAAGGAGGAGCAGCAACAGGAGAGTGAGAAAAACAAGATAATTAAAAGTGCTGTCAGACAAATCAGGGCAGAAGAGAAACAGAAACAGTGGCTTCCATACCTTGAATCTTCCTTCAAACAATATTTTTTCCCTTCACACCATACCACCTTGTTACAATGTCTACTCCAGGCACAGACACAAGGCAACAACTCTTCTGTCCGTCTCTCACGGTGCAGCCCACGCTGAGAAAAAAGCAGCAAATGCCTGTTCCCTGCCCTCCCCGTCTGTTGTCCCCTCCCTCCATCCCTCGGTGACCTCCTTCCTTCTTTCCCCCTCAGTCTCACCCCCTCTCCTTCTCAGTCCGGTCTCCCCCCTGATCCCTACCCTCACTCCTCCTATCTGGGCAGCTTGCATTTCCTGTGTTGTTTATCGACATGTCAGAGTTCTGCTAAACTATGTTTTTAGGACATGACTCGACTCTTCAGCCCGAGTTTCCCGTGTTAAAGGCAAAGGGTTTTTTTAATCCGGCTTTGTCTCCATTAAGAGTTGGGATGGGGGTGGGGAGGCGGTGGGAAGAGGGCTTCCTCATGCTCGGACATTCCTATGCGTGTATACGTGCACACGTGCTTGTAGGTGCAGCATCTGTGTGTAACTAAGGAAGTACAACTCTGTACACATGGAAACACTGGAGGGAGAGAGGCTGCAGAACTGCAGCACTTTGACGGACCCTTTCAACACCAGCCCTCCCCGCTGCATCTTATCACCCCCTCCCCCCGTACAGTAAATACAGCCTTGCTTCCCCCTCTGCTATTATACTGTAAAGAAAACGAGAGACAGCCTGAAAAGGAGTGAGTAAGAGACCGAAAACACCACAAAAATTTACATTTCACCTAATCCACCCATGCATTGTACAGTATGAAAGAGGTGGGAAAGAAAAAAAAAAAACCTTGACAAGGCCTTTGAACAACATAACATACTTCCAGGAATCGTCAACATCAAACAAATCATCGTTATAACAGCTGGATTCTGGGAAGTATGCAAATCTTAGTATGCTGGTGCAAATAATAAATGATTTGAGACGTTGCCGATGATTGTTCCACCATTTGATGTCGAACTTTACATTAAAAATTAGCCAAGAAATGTTTAAACAAAATATGATGTTAAAACCTTGACTATTACACTGCATGGACTAAAATGAAATCATCTGTTAAAAGAGGGATAACGAGCTGGGTCATATACATAATTTGAATGAATCATGATGTATAAACAGGGAAGCTCATTAAATGCAGGGCTGGATGCTGCACACACTGTGCGCCGTCTTGTCTCTAAATGAGGCGGAATCATGTGTAACAGCAACCAGAAGTGCCCTGGGTGAGATGAAGATGTTACTGCAGAGCTAATCGCAGAGGAGACCACCCACGCAAAGCTAACATATCGAAATGAGGGAAATATGGCATCCCATAAAGTTGTGTGAGCTACAGGCTCAGGGGGGTCATAAGTTCTTCAGACTCTGTGGACATTTTTTTTCGCCCGTCTCGCCACCGCTGCCGTCCACTGCCTGTGCAGCAGTCGTCTATATGTTCCATCATTTACTCTGTACCAGGGCTCACCTCTCTCACTCTCCATCTTCTCCAACCTTCAACAGTGACTGTAATGACACACTGGTGTCATTGGTCATGGTGGTTTGTCTAATGCCTGCCACCAGTGATTCTTAAACATAGGGACGTGGACCAAACTTGGGCCGCCTGTGTCTCCTGTAAGGCAGTTAAAAACTTTCAATCTGCACCTGCATCTGATGACACCAAAGATATGGTATATGTGAGAAGCTCATTTAAAATGTAGCTTTTGACCACACGGTGGCACTAATTTGTCAGGTCTTTAACAAGGTCCAATATACAGAGATGAAGAATGTTTTCTTCTCTCCATTAGCTGAAGAAAAAGTAGGGAAAAGTTTAAAAAATAAAAATAAAAAAGACAAACTCCCTCCCCCAAACGACTCATTTTTTCTGTAGGTACAATCCTGGCTTCATCAACATTTTGGCCACTTTGAAATACACAATTGGGCCACAGGGTGAAAAAGGTTAAGAACCCCTGACCAAATCTGGACATCAGGAAGGTATTCTGCAGAAAAAACCTCAATCAAACACTACGTCCTCTACAAGACTGAAACCTCAATGATTTTTTTTGTTCATTCCGGCAACTTGAAAACTAGAAAAACAAAAGTTATAATGATTAAATTAGATTAAATTAACATATTGGTATTGATCCATGTTCATGTCCCTGTATTTAACTGTATGTGCTGAATATATGTGGGTTGGGGAAGAAGGTTTCCTTTTATCCTTCTTTGAGGGACACCCACAATGTCAGTTTTTTTTTAAAACCTCTGTTCTACTCTGACGATAAAACCCAACAGAACAGAGCCCTGAAACCAACTGTTACTGCCTACACTCCCAGGTAAAGGAGCAGAACAATAATGATTTGTAAAGCCTAATGGTCAGTGATTGCCAGTAAAAAGGACTCTATACATCTTACTGCTAAGCCACTTTGTATCACTCGGGAGGAAATTCATTGACAGCGTCAGGCCTGGCAGTGCTTAAGTCTTAATTATAAACGAATTCCTTTTTTATTCAAGCCATTGTCAAATGGGTTCACAATGCTGATTAATGCCGTCGGCCCCAGGGGGGCAGAGCAGTGTTTACATCTTTGGTTGCTCAGAGACATTACTGTGCTGCGCATAGAAAGTGACTCATTTGATGTCACAATTAATGACAGGGGTTGAAAGAAGCAGACGATCAACAATGGGCCGTGGAAAACAACAAAATCAGGAACATGGCTCTGCTCCCAAATATAATCACACACATGAAAAACTATTTTTCTCTCCTGTTAATTTGGAAAGCAAAAAGTTGTTCTGAGGCAGGGAGGCGAGGTCACAGCTGCGCAGGTGTCCAGGTGAAGACAAGGAATTCAACTATGTGGAATGTGACTGCGGCGCACACACTGAGCCAGTTTTTATTTGGATTTTGCATCAATGAATGGAAAGGTTTTTCTTTCCTGCCGGCCACCTGCTGTTGGCATGTATTAGACATCATGAGTCAACACAAGTGCCATTACCAGAGTAACTCTGAGGAAAAAAAGGAGTTAATGTGCTCTCTTGGACAAAAACAAAGAAAATAGACATACAATAGAGTTAATGATAGAATATCTTAAAATAAATAAATAAATAAAGAGAAGCCGAGCTATGAAAGGTTTAAAGGTGAACAAGTTTACCTATAGAAGTCTTTCTAGAAACCCAAGGCTGTTACAGTGACAGCAGGATTTATTCTCTTCAGACAGATCTGCTAGACTGGCTTGAGTCATGTGATTCACCTCTACTGAAGAATCATTACCACAGAGCTATCTGTCCATCTCTGCTGACCTTGTTTCCAAGAAAACACATTAAGCGTTTGGTAACGTATGACTTGTCTGCATCCTTGAGGCAATTCAGGCGCTGGGTGAACTTTCTCTTCAAAACACAGAGGAAAGTGTCAATAAAGAATTCGATTAATGTGAAAATCAACAATTTACACAATCCAAAGCATAAACCAATAGTTGTAGACAACAGGTTATATACAGGTTTGCCTGACAAAGGGTGCTAAAAAAACAACTGCGATCCATAACTTGTTTTTGCTGATTGTATTTGGCATCCGATATTTTCCTTTTAACACACAAAACAGACAGTAATGAATCTGAAATGCCAAAAAAAAACCTATGTCCATTTGTAAAGCAAATTGTCCAGGTCTGAGCATGTTTAACAACAAGCTGTAACTTTAAACAGCATCTTAGCACTAAACAATCTTGAAGTATGCAAAAATATAGGTTTTATTTAGATACTCAAATTAGAGAAATGAGCTTACACTGATTCTACTTCTTCTTCTACTCTGAGAATAAAGCTGAGGTCACCAACTACATCTGTTGGATGGACAGAATTCTTTTGGACAGCCACTTTGGTTGATGATCACGAGAACAGAGGAAGACAAGCTAGCAATGTTAAGCTAATGGCTAAGCTAGGATAATCATTGGTAGTGAAATTTAATTTAATTTCAGTACATTACAAAAAGGGACATATGTTTAATTTACCAAAACAGAAAAAAGTCCAAAAATGTGATTTTTTTTTTTATTTCTTGTGTTACTTTATTTCCAGCGTTAAGACTACGAGCCATGAGAAAAGGCCGAGCATTGTGATTTGCACAGCAGACACGGCTAATTTTATTGGTATTCCATCTTGGAAACTTTTATCTTTGGGAAAGTGTATCCTAACGTAGGTTGTCCATTTATGGGTGTATTGAAACTTTACACCAGGAGAAAACTCCAAATAGAAGTAAAAGAGACACAACGGGAAAAAATGTTAAGACTGAGATGTACTGGTTCAGCTTAAGCCCTGATAGTGTGAGCAATGACTTTTTGGCAAAAGCAAGCCTAGCCGTAATTTGATTGTTTTATCACGCAAATAAAACTTCTTCTTTGGAAACAATGAGATAGAAGAGAAAAATGAAGCGACAGAACGAGATGCTCATGCCTGTAGGTAGTACACATTAACAGCTGTTTTGGCAGGGACTCTGGGGACAGTTTGAGTTGGATAAACCTAACGTTTTCTGCAGGGGTAAAGAGTCCCCCGAGAGAAGTCTGACAGGGCATTAAAAATATGCTCAGCCTGTGTGTGGGGGTGTGTGCATCATTAGAAATGGTATTTAACAAACATTTACATTAGTGAATGTGTGTACTTATGTTGGAAGAGACTGCAGATGTGCTGAGAGGATAAATGACTGCAAGAGTGAGAGCGCGCGGGAACGCCAGGATGTGCCGTTACGACTCCAACACTGGGAACACCTCGGTGTCCACCGCTACTATACACCGTGTGTGTTTATGCTGCAGCAAATGTGTGTACATGTGTGATATCCATCACCACCTGCGGTGCTATGTTTGGAGAGCCGCTCTCCCGGTTGTGTGGAGTTCGGAGCCTCGCGTCTGCGCTCACACATCCAGGTCTCTGCAGCATTAACACATTTACAAGCCCAGGTTGTGGATGAGCATTCATAAATTCACTGGAGGGTTCTGGCACAACAAGGTCAAAAGTTTCTCTCTTCCTTTCTGCATTCGCTTGTCCCTTGTTCAGCTCCATCTGTCATGATCTGGATTTTTCTTTTTTTTTTCTGCGTGCCCTTGCAGTTGAACAATACACCCAGGGTTACATGTCATCGAATGACAATGTCATGAATTTTACAAGTGAAAAAACGAATCTCTATTGAACTTGAAGATCAAATTATACAGAGTAAATATTTTTGGGCTACACAGAATGGAAATGACATTGAATCTATTATTTAGGTGCCTTCTAGTAGAAGGTTCACAAGGGGCTGGTGCGGCGCAGTGTGATTTGGGTGGTGGTCATGGACAATGCTGCCCCCGTGACCCAGTAACGGATAAGAAGACAAAGATGGATGAATGGATTTATTATTTTTTAACACAACAGATTAAAGCTGAATCTTTTCCCCCCCTTTTGCCGGCCTAATACCAGCCAGACAATTAAAAGTAGCAGCATATTTGATGGTGTAATGCTTGCCAATAATGTAAACATATACAAAACTGCTGGCAAAAAACTTTGGCTACAGCATATTTACAAGTAAAAGCACTGACTTAGAGAAATGAAAATGCTTGAATTACATAATGACAAGCGACTGAGAAATGTTTTAAAGAAAACACTAGCTAAAAAATGCTAAAGCCAAAAGATTTTAATAGAATTTTGTAAAATGGCTGATCAAAAGTAAACATTTTTCGCAGAACCCAAAGCCTATACACTAGCTAAAAAATGCTAAAGCCAAAGGATTTGAATGGCATTTTGTAAAATGGCTGATCAAAAACCTTTTTCAAGAACCCAAAGCCTATTTCTTAAATTCTTAAATTCAGTGTAAACCTTAGTTTACACTGTTAAAAATTGATTTTGATGCTTTTAAATCTCAAGGAATCAATGCTGCATTGAAAATCCCAAGGAAGCCGGCTCTTTCAACTCATTTTCATTCTCTGGTGCACTGGTTTCTTCCCTCTAAGGCCAAATTGCAGCAGTATAGCCAACAGCTGCACACTACAGTATGTGTTCAGCTGCAATATGAAAAGACACAGGATTGGCTGGCGATGAATTACATTTAGCTCTGGGTTTGAATTTTATCGGATCTAGCCGTATCCAAGAGGCCAAGCTTCCTTCTGTATTTGTCTGTGTCTGAATCTGCATGCCGCAGGCTGAATATCAACCACAATGGCCTCTGTTGTTGAAGGCCGAGGTCTTCAGCTGCAACTATATATTCTAGGCCAGATACCAGTTGGCCAACTGCATCACAGGCTCAGCTCAATCTCAATACCATCTGCTTTCTCCCAACACTCTATACCCAGAAAACAAAATTTCAAAAAGTGTGACTTCTTCAACTCTGATGAGGACATTTTTCACCGAGCACGAACAGACGCTATTCAAAGGCAAACCTGAGATGCTAATACCATAGCTGCAATTGATATGCAGAGGAATAATGTGCCGACAGTTTTGAGGTTTTGGGAAAAATGGGCCTGGGACCTTGGATGTCTCAGCGCATTGTCATTAGTGACACAAGATGTGCCGATCACACACACAATCCTGCCTCAATTTGCTGTCTGTGTCGTCTCTGGATTCAAGATTAGACAAAAAAAAAAAGGCTGAGGGAAACTTCACATTGTTGTAAAAAAGAGCTACAGGTTAAAGATGTTTAGTTTCCATTTAGTGAAGAAAAAAGGAGACTCCTGCATTCCCAGACAATGGTTCACATTCCATAACACCTCCCTGTGCCCTGTGAATCATACACAGAGACAGACAGACAGACTGACTGACTGACTGAGTGAGGTTATCTGTTCACACACCAAACACACCGAACAATAAAAATATGAATGGGATGCGTTACACATATTCTTTTTTTACAGAATACTTTCAAGCAAAACTCAACAGTACTGGAAAAAAAAAACATAAACCACCGAATTTACTGCAGAATCATCTGCCAAAAGTATTAATTGTACAACTAAACAATAAGTAATCGGGGTAGCTAACAAAGCTAACAGAGCCAAGAAGGCTAACTAACTTCACTCTACATGTATTGCAGAATCATTCTAAACAAACAACATTATCGAACACTTATATGTTCCACAATTAACGCAAAATAATATAATGAAGAAGCATCAACATGTTAAAGATTAGGCTAAGCTAAGATCTATGGATTACATGGGCCTTTAGTGACTGAAAAAAACAAAACAAAACAGGAAACGTAATTTTATTTTATGAAATCTAAGCTGAAAAAAACAAAACAAAACAGGAAACATAATTTTATTTTATGAAATCTAAGAAGCGATCCTTGCTATCTAAGAGCAACGTGTCACTGCTTTCAGCCAATAACATCAGAAAAATCTATTTGTTTTCATATTATATATTGAAACATCCTTTTGACACATATTATGTTCAGTCAAGCCTGATGGTACGGCTCTGACTCTGACCTCAACCCAGAGTCCTAGTGTGTAGTTTGGTAAACAAATGATATATGTTATGTAAAATATTTGAAATAGAATGAATGTGATTCTAGTTTTAAGTCCCTTTTTCAGATGATCTGGTCAAACTTGGCAAGTTAAGCAGATGTTCAAGTCTCTATTGACTCTAACTAAGCCAGGTTCTATTATACCTACGGTTCTCCACAGCTGTAGAACTGACAGAAAATGTTCACAAAAACTGCAAAATATAAAACCTTTCCCATCCAAGAAATTGGAAATATTGAAATATCATTTTCAGTGGTGTGTGGAGATGCAACCGAGAGGAAAATATCATGACTACAAATAGCACTTGTTTAAATTATCTTTCAAAGTGACAGGCAGCTCATGGAAAGCATGCTGTAGTCTGATATTTTATAAACTCCTGTGGTGCTTTGATAAAAACAAATTGCTCTTTGCAGCGATTTTGTTTTATTTTCCACTGCGAGCTAGATAACCTCACTACACTTTGTGCACACTCTCATCTGTTGTATATTTAGACTATGACTCACTTTTCTTTAAATATTTGTTCCTCCACTGGTCCCACACATGGACGGGAATTTCACACTGTTCGTCACATTCCTAGGGTTCCATCCATAAGTTTCAGGACCATTCTCTACCACCTTTTTGACCTTCAGGCCCAATTTCGTACAAAGTGGCTCGAGGCCCATTAAATATCAATGTCATTCGGAAAGTTCGGAATTGTACCTAGGCAAAAAAGTAAACTTTTGTGTGGTCCGCACAATGTGCATAATTTTTTCATTTTAAAAAAGTATCCATATTTACTTCTACAGCTAGCATAGAGAAGACGATGGTCTTCTTCTCTGATTATTGGAGCTCGTTAAAAAAACTGCTGATGCATTACTGCCACCACATGGTTGAAAGCTGCATTGTAACTGAGCTTCTCAAGGATAATAATCACTGATGTCTTCAGTTGATAACCTATGCAGTCCTGCGGCCCTCACAGCCCACAGGTGTAAAAATGAAAGTTTTTTTTGCAGCCCTCTCGGTGGTGCTGGTGGCCCAAGTTCGGCCCACGGCCCTATTGTTAAGAATCACTGCTCTACAATTGATAGACAGCTTCAAACACCTGCACTTCACCTGCTAATGTTTTTACACATGCTGTGTGTGTGTGTTTGTTTTCTCCAACATCATGCCTGAAGTTAAGTCACACTTAAATTGCAATGAAAACAATTCCTGAACATGCCAAATCCATCATCTGAAACTCACAGATGGGTTTAAGCACCATTTCAACTGGCAGTGTTCTCACATGTGAAAGGGTTTAAGTGAAAACAACATCAGCAGTGTGGGAAATCAAACCCAAAACAATTTAAAGAAAAGGCAGTGAGATTAAAAAGTACATTCTTATTTGTCAGCTGATGAGCCACTTTACTGAATTAGAAAAGGAACCCGGGAAGTTAATGTAACTGTTGGCCGATGCATGAAACACTGTCTTGCTTTTATATGTTGGTTTTAAGTGGCTTATTTGCATTAGGAGTTGGATTCTTACCACAATAATCATAAATTAGACAGTAAAAAGGCAAATTCTTTTGGAAGGCAGCAACTGGAGCCAATTGCAATTTCTGTCCAGGCCTTTAAAAAAAAAAATCCTTGTGTCCCCTTTCAAAGTTCAGATGCTATACCTACAATCAGGCAGAATTGGTAAAAATGCATTCCAAAAAGCACAAATCCCACACAAAATAGGGATGTTTGTACGCCATCAAAAGGCTACTGCACACTGGCAGAGCTCCATATGACCAAATATGGAGAGAAAAATGCTGCCTTTTCCCGTAACCAAACTGGGAAAAAAGGGAAGGGTTTTTTGTGCGTGTGCTGTGTACACAGAGAGATAGAGCTCTCACCCTCACTGCACCGTGGCCACGGAATCAACTCTCAAAACAGCAATGACTGATGGTGATAGCAGGGCTGCCATGACACATCAGTGACCGCTAATGCTCACACCTGTATGAACAACGAGTCAGTGAAACAAAGAGGCACATTGATCTGTTCCCTGAATTGACATTTCATTTTTAGGTGCAAAATAAAAAAAAGAACAAGCTTTTTTCACATCCAGGCGTCAGTTCTACATCAGCCTCTCTGCACAGCACGTCGTATGTAAGCCCCGTGGAGAAGAAGTCTATTCTTTTTGGTGGAAAAGCAGTCAGTGTAGAACACCATTTAACACACAGAACAAGATAATATAAGGGAGAAGCAACAACATACTAAAGAGTAGGTAAAGCTCATTTCTGTTGTGAATAACATATTCATTTAGTGAATCTGTTACAAACATTTGGTAGAAATAAACCAATGTTTTTGTCAATTCAGAACTCCTTCAAAAAGTAAACACTAACTGCACGTTCTGAAAATAGTGCTTGGTGACTGGAATGAGGTCCTACACAAAAACAGCCAACTATCTGACAAACAAAAGCTTGTGCATTAGATGGCTTTCTATTCACTCAGCGGTTCAATTCAGCATGGACATTAACCTAACGTTACGCAAAACAAATTGTTGCCTTAGGGTTGGCCCGCAGCAGGCTGCTAACATAGCATGACATGGCTTGAAATGCTAATTAGCCTGTTTGGCTGTATGATGGCATTAACCTAACTGTTATCTATAATAAAATAACGAGCTTGGAGCTTTCTTTGCTCACTTTAAAGTACTTCTACACTAACAACATGTTAGCTTTAGCTTGTGAGTCTGAAAAAAATGGTCTGGCTCGGAGCATCATAAGTATCTGGACATATACTGGTCACATATTCATATGTGATTTAAAAAAAAATTAAATACATATTTAATTTAAATACATTTTTTTCTGGTTTTGCGTGGATTCCCCTGGGCTTGCTACATGCTTTTGGCAAAACTGTGTTCATTACATTAGCATGGTTAGTGTGGGAGTATTTTCCTTTTAAACTGAGCAGAACTATGATGGCTGCACAATACACACACTACACTCATTCAATACCTTTAAGGTCACTTCTTTGAATTCTATTAGCAAGGACTGTAAATAAATAATGAGAAACAGCTGCTGAATGAAGGTAAGCACAAAAGGGCTGATAGCGATTTCAATTCAATGAGGGGGAAAAAACATCCTCATCTGAGCATTTAATCAGCTTCTAAATCTATATTTGCATCCTTCAAGATTTTCTAGACCTACAAGGGGAAAAAAGGTCTTGTACACTGAACATAAACAAATAAATTGTCACAAACCCCTTCCTCATCCGTCTGGGGTTTTATAGTCAGGGGAAGAGTAGCCTTCGCTTGTCCCTTAAGGACAAAGCGTCTTGACACCTGCGTTCTGTCAGCGTAAATGAGGCCTGTGCAGGAGGCTGTGTCTCCTCAACAGGACATTAATCTGCTACTAGTGAGCTGACCAGAGAGACCGGAGGAACCGTAGGCTTGATATATGGCAGGTCTTAGTCTAAGTACCGCTACTGCCGACACTGCAGCTAGAGAACACTTTATCCATGTGATGGCAATTGAGCCGACTTGAATGGAAAAGGATAAAAACCAGGCCAGGACGGGACCGACATGACCTCTGTTGTGCTTAAAAACTGTGCTCCTAAGCAATCTGCGTGGAAAAGTCTAAGTCTTGTAAAACCGTAACTAAAAGATCACAGTCTCAACTGAAACAAAACAAAAACAAAAAAAAAACAGGCATTACTGAAGGCCAAACTTGTAGCCAGAAACCAGCGCTTCTACCATTTTAAATGAGTGTAAGTCACACACAGGGACAGGCACCAAACCTCAGGCATGAAAATGTTAAAGTGTGCGTGATTAGCATGACTCAGACTTACGGCACAACCTCTGGAGCAAGGCAGTAACATGACATACTGGGAACAATAATTTGAACATAAAAATGTATTTCTCATAAAGCGTGAGAGGTTCCTTATGTGGGTTTTTTTTTTTTTTTAGGTAAGAAAGCGCAAAGAAAATAGTTCTGCTGAACATTTGTGACAAGCCTTTTAAAAAAGCCACGATCTGGTCAGGCTGGCTCTCAGTGCCCAGAGACAAATTACACTTTGGTGAAAGGACGAGAGAAAATTGGAAGAAAAAAAAAAAAAAGAAGGAATATACACAGCAGAGTGATTTATGTGGTTGGCTCAAACCATGCTGAGAATGGACGTTCTCCCAACATACCTTACATGGAAACATACATGAGACTAAAAGGCATGATGCAATGCCCCCACACGCTGGGAGCCTGAGGAAAGAAACAAATCTGACAGCTGTTTGCAAATTTTCACACAAATTTGCCTTTTATGCACATGCAGCAGTGAAGTATTTGAAAGCGCAGAGACAATCACTTCCAGAGAGAACATATTTATTCAAATCTCTATAAAAAGCCACAAATCCTGATCTGTCCTGCCTTGTTCCAACACACAAGTCAGTAAATCATGCAGCAGTGGGCCGGTTAGTTGAAGTGTGCTCCGAAGCTTTTCACGGGTATTACATGACAAGGTATTTTTCAAAATAAGGGGCTGCATTCCTGGAGAGAGATAGGAAGAGATTAAGGAGAGGGTGGCACGGTGGGCGTGGCGGTGGACGAGCAATGTTCTGACCGAGAGGGTCTATTACTCACAGTGGATGAGGAGAGGAGGAGGTAGAAGAGGAGGGGGAGGAGGAGTGACTCCCTGACAGTGCTCTCAATTCAGTCCTATTGAGGCACAATCACAGCGGAGGCTTTCTTTCAGCAGCACAAAGACAAGACTGATGCCATGTATATGTACCAACAGCAGGGGGACATGGACGGTCAGACGGTCACGAGGACACTACTCTGAGTGGTAACGTGAAATCTGATACCCTGTTTTTACTGACAGTGACAATGTTTTGGTTCAAATTAGAGCAGAAAATCATACATTCATCATACATTTCCATGAGGTTCACCATAACTTGATGACAGCATTGATGGTGCATTTTCTTCCAAAATGTGCTGATAAGAAAAAAATCAATTATTTTTTGGGTCATGACTTACATTCTAATCCCTTCATGAAGTCACCAATATTTTGATAATGAGGACACTGTCATAATGATGCTTTGCTGTTAGCAAACAAGCTGAAATGTTGGTGTAAAATGTAAAATAGATTTTCTTATTTATTACTTTGCCAATTCACAATATTTAAATATGATCTTTCAACGAGTCAATGACAAGAGGCTGAAGAGGGAGCTGGAGGTTACTTATTCCTGGTCTAGGTGATCCTGGTGCAATATGAACAGGAATTGTGAAAGAATAAATCAATGTAATTTTTTTTGTTAGTAAATGACTAAACACTATGTAGCAAATTTCTGAAAATTAAATTTTAACTCTAATTCTTGTGCTATGTATTTCCAGAAATTGCCGTATTAATTAAGGATGGATTTAAACAGACTGAGCAGAAAAACACAGATACTATTTAAAATACTTTATAATAAAGCAGAACTATAGCTGTAAAGAAAAGAGACTCAGCACAGTGTCGTGAAATACACAACTGTTCCTGTTTGTTGCCGACCTGCTGATGCTAACAAATGAAAGAAAACCTAAATCCTTATGCAGACAGACATGAAATCCAAACCAATAGCCCACCCTTTGGAAAATATTAGTTTTTTTTTATTTCTGTGGTCTGTAGTATCATGTTTTAAGACATTAAAGTATTAAGAATAGCTTTCACATCAGGAGATGCACATTCCCTAAGTGACAGGGAGCGCACCTCACCTTCCAAAAAATACATTCCAGTCTCCTCATACCGCAAATCCTTTCAGGACTCTGCAGGGCTAAGGTTCACATGCTTTACCAGATCTCATTTTTGTGCCGGCTGTGCAGCTGGTATTATTACCGTGGCAGACGGCCAGCTAAGATGCCCATCAATCCCACCCGAGGTAAAGGGCATAAACCGAGGTCTTTAATCTGAGGATATACAGTGGATAGCACAGGTTACCTTATACTGCGCCTTCCCAGCATGTGTGTTTGTACTGTGTAGATTGTTCCTGTCAGTCCTGAGGTGACTGCTGGTTCAAACTGTTTATATCTCACTACCTGCATTTCACAGCCCCAAAGTAGCCATTTTAGCCTTGAAGTGAGACCTTCAGGATAGTTACCCCGTATCTATCTCTGTTCTCTCTTTCCTTCTGTGGTTATGTGGCTGCAAATCCCTTGCCAGAAATTTCAGGAAACCCTGGAGCTTCATGAGACATAACAAAGCTCCCCCTCTTCTCCGTCTTTGTCTCTTCCACTGCAGGTTACGCTACGTTTCTGTGTCTGTCTGCTGCAGGCCTAGGCGCTCTGCAGCTCATTCATCCAGCTGCATGGCTGAGAGTCATTTTATTCAGCGGCTGGTTGAGGCATACCATTTTAAAATGCTGGAGTTTCTTCCTCCAAATGGCTGTGCTAATTCTAGACTACACACATATTTAGACTACAGAAGACACCATCATCATTGCATGCCATTAGTGTGATGTGACACTTACTGCCAAATTAAGGATAAAATTCAGCTTTAGAGGTTAATACATGTGCAGTCTTTAAGCCTCCTAATTCCCAAATTTATTAGAATAACACATATCTCAGACAGCCATGAAATTGTAAATAATTGAGTGGTGCTCTTACGAGGCTTCTCTGGTTGCTTCATCGAGGTTGCTTTAAGATTTTTTTTTTAAGCTGATGGCAGAACGGTGAATGAGATTCGATTCACCAAGTAGTTCAGCTAAATGGGAATAAATCAGAGACCACAGCTGACCTTCCCACAGATAATAATCTTCCCTCAGAGGTTTCACAAATCGCATCTATTTTAAAACAGTCTCCTCCACCTTGGTCAACTCTGCACCACTACTGCACAGATGTACGACTGAACCCACATCATTTACAGGCACCTCCGTCACATACCTACCCACCCCCCTCGCCCACCACCCACCTTGTGTTTATGTTCAAAGCTTGAGTGACTGGTATTTCATTTCGGCCTGCCCAAAGCCCTCTAGCACAGTTTGGGTTGGCCAGTGTAACATTACTGGTCATTAAGTCTAACCTGAACTAATAGGGGCCCATTTTCCAAGGTGGTCTTCCAGGTGGCTGTCACAGGAGTGAGTGGCATGGAGGATCTTGGGGCTTGACTTAGGCATATGGGGTCTTGTGAAAAATCTGCTGGGATGCTAGCCAGACTTCGTCATACTTTGGACAGACTGCTAACAGGAACCCATTGTTCTAGAGTAGTGTCTGGGTGTTTTGTTTCTCATTAGGGCAGGTTTAATGAGGCCAGCCAGAGTAGGCACCACATCCCATCCCTCCTATGCACTCTGCCGTTTTTGTGCCTTGTTCAATGTCAGACTAAATGAATCATTAACATCATTTACTCCCTCGTAAAGAAAGCCAAGTCAGGCCAGGGAACACATTGATTTAATGTTGATGTACAGTATTTAGTCCAATAGCAAGGGAGGCACAATAATACCTCCTTTAGGCAACGTTATTGTGTTGGGAGGTCTAAATAATAAAACTTACATAACATACAGTAAATGATAACCTACAGTATTTCCTTATGTCTTAAATAGTACTCATTATTATACTCAATAAAATGACTGCTTAATAAACTACATTTACACTAATGAAATTAGCCTAATTGTAACGTCACCCCGAGCTGTGCACCACCTCTGTGTGACATGTCATATTTTCTTAAGACTGTAAAAAGCTTAATTATTATCATTATTAGAACCTAGTCAAGTTTTTAGTATAGAGTGGATTAAATAGCACACCACAGCACTTTAGATAATGTTGATAGTCTTAGTCCTCTACTGTGGTTGACTTGTTGCCAAAGCTGCTTTTAAATTATGCAATAAGCATCTGCAACCTTATATTGACAAATCATCTTACGATGCCAGGGTTTGAAAGATGTTTCATCAAAGTGGAGCCACAGAAAATCCACCATTTCCCACACAGTATTACACACTCAATTGTCAGTTACATTTCCAACAGAATATTTCAGTATTGTTCAATTGGAATTGGAAAGGAAAGACAATAAAACCAGATATGACCTCCCAGAAGGAGCCTGGAAGGGCAACAGCTTTTGGCCAGTCTTCATACCAATAAAGGCCCACCAAGGCGTGTTTGTGTTGGGTTTACTTGTTCGACAGTTAAATCCTAAAACATGCAGTCTGTTGGAAGAAATAAATTCCAATTTAATTATATTATTTTGGCGTGAAGTTATATATGTTTTAACTGTGCATCACCTCTGTGTGACATGTGTCATCATTAATCAGAAGAGAAGGAGCCATTAGTCTAAATGTGGGGGTAATTAATCCACGCTCGCACTCCATTAGACGTCATGCTCCATTTGTGCTGAGAGCTGTGTACTGGGTAAATAAGCAGAGTTGATGGGACCCACAGCAATTATCCCTGAAAGGCACTGGCACGGAAGTCTTCCCAATACCGCCAAGGTGCTAACATGCATTTGCAAGGGAGTTTTGCTCCAATCTATTGAGTGCATATGTAGATCAAGCGGATGTCACAGACAGAATTGGCAGAAGAAAGACTGTATCGTCCTTTCTATTGAAGAAATTGTATTCATCTGCTTTTTTTATGTTGGAAAATTTGCGAACCTTTCCAGGCTGATTCGCTAATCACTCACATGTGTATCTTTGTCCAATAACTGTGACCGGACTTAAGCGCTAAAGCCAAACCATAAGCCTCCAACAAGGTCTAACTGCAGTAGAGCATAGAGTATGAATCAGCTCTTAGTTTAACAAGGACCATTTGGCTGTCACCTAAGCATCTGCAGAGCTGCTCTATTACAGTAAAGCCCCTCCAGTACAGATCTGGGGTTATTCAATAAAAAAAATCCTGACTGAATGTTTCTCCCAATCACCATTGACAGATCTCTGATGAGGTCAAGAGTTCTCCTATGCCAGCCTCCATCACTGTTGAACATTATCTGATTAAAAAGGTTTTAAGGGACCATATTTTTGAAGATCTCATGCCCGTGGCAGACCTGAGTTTCAGTACAGACATAAATTGACAAATTACCTTATGCATACTAAACAAACACAAAGAACATGCTTAATCTATCAGGATTAAGTTCATCTGGTGGATAGAAAAAGAGCAATGGCTTTAAATTTTTTGGATTAGTCGTTGGTATTCATGTCTCAAACACACAGAGAGTGAATGGTGAGCGTGTGCCTGAAACGTAGTCTGCATTTGTTAGCAGTGCTGAGAGAAGAATGGCTCACCATTAGCCATTCAGCTCTTTTGATCTCCAACCTTAATCTCTAACTCAACCCAGACCACAACACCACCACTTATCTTACCCAGTCAAGACATGTGAAGTGGAAAGCATGGCAGCAGCCGAGTGCTACTTCAACCAATCCCCCACCCCCTTATACTCCTGTCTTTTTCCTTGCCTGTATAACACACCAGCACGCCCAAATGCATGTGCATTTGTGTGCCTCTGATTAGGAGGCACAAAGAGTAGACTCTATAAATGCACTCTTAAACAATTACCACAACTCCTGACTGCAGCCTTGACACGAACCTCAGACTGTGCCGCCTCCGCACTTGCTTATTCAGGTGGTAACAATGGATACACACCATTTACATTACTGTGTGCTTTGCTTCAGGACACGTGCCTGCAGTCTGAATTAACAGTCTGCGATGGCTTTGAGAAACAACAAGTGTTTTCCATATATTGATTCATTTGTGGCAGCCTGTTGGGATATTGGCATTGGCCTCGGCTAATTGATTTCCTTTTCTCCTCTCTCTTTTTCATAGGAGTAAAATGTGTATTCATTGTAACGTAGTCAACAACCATCACCCTCTGAAGAGTCATTACAAAGATTAGAAAGTGGCCTGATCGAATGAAAATGTGTTATTTGCACTGTAATTAGTAATGAATCATTCAAAGTTGCTTTGATCAATTTGTTACATTAACAATGGATCAAATAGATGTGTGGTACTTACACTAATGAACTGCAAGAGTAATTACTCAACTCTGTACTTTTTGCTGACCAGTGCTGTTTCCGGAAACACAACATCCTTCAGTGGACGCTACAAATTTCTTTTTAATGGACACACTACCGAACTGACCTAGAAGCCGTTACTGACAGACAATAAAATCCCTATTGTTTCCTGGTTATGACAACTCAACCTGCCGATGATATTGAGGGTCTGTTATCACCACAACTCAACCTGCCGATGATATTGAGGTTCTATTATCACCACTTACCCAAGTACTACAGTAGCTGTGGAAACTACAGAGCCCAAGCATCATCCTAATGTTTAACCTTCTAGGTTGGTTCCCCTCATCATCCTAATGTTTAACCTTCTAGGTTGATATAAAAGGGTTCCCCTTTTTTTAACAACTTACAACGTGTGCTTTTATTTTATTATTATTATTTATCTTATTAATTTGTAATATTCTGACAGTATTATAGACCTCAAGGCCAGAAAAGGGGCTCAGCAACTGTATGTGTGAGCTCCAGGCTCTAACCTATATTTTTTTCAAAATATATATAACAATGACTCGCAGTGGGGTTGCATTAGGGGCACATTAATGTTGCACAGCACTGATATTAATAATAATGAGCACGTTAACGTTGCCTTACTGCAATTACAAGCAAAAGAACAACTTGTCATACTTTATCTCAACTAAGAGTGTACCGGGGAAATACAACTTCGTATTTGTAGATAAATAAGATAGATAATCAATTTCCACAAACTGAACTTAGTATGAAACAAATCATTTAATTTTCAATAATCAAAAAAGCATGTTGACTATCAGAGTAACTATGAGAGATTTCGATTTTATTTGAGATTTTTACAGCTTGGAACTTGGGGTAAACCAATAAAAACTCTTCACTGTGTTGTGCTTTTCCAACCAATTAGGTCTGACTCATGAACACCCATGTAAGGACACATTAGCTTGTTTTATTTGTGCATGAAGTAAGTCTTTACTGCTCTCATAATGAAACACAAATCTAATCTCACTCGCACCAGGTCTCACTCCACAATGTCAAGTGTCTCTCGTGGAATTGTTTGAACTGTTCTTCACATTCGCCCTGAACTCATCAACATTCACAGCAGCAACTCAATTGCCACAAGCATAAATCCAGTGGGTCCAAACGTCACTAGCTCACCACCCCATCTGCCCCCTATGCGATTCATGAAGTAGTTAACCTTGCTAACTGTGTAAACACATGACCTCATTGGTCATGTGTTTACATTCAGTGATATTTTTCACCCCACACACACCCACACACACCACTGGAATTTACATCACCTTACTATTATGTTTCTTTCTACTTCATGTTCTTTTAATTCCCCCATTACCTTAATATATGGGACATTTAAAAGTAATGAAACTGGCTGTTGATTAGCAATGTTTGTTTAGTTTTGAGGCCACTATGTCACATAGATGATAGGGAGGCTAACAGATGTCAACAGTGGAAAACCTGTAGGGAAGAATGGTGTGAAGGGGAAATGAATCGTAGTCCAATCATTTTTATTTGTGAGGGAGGGGCTGAAGTAGAATATATTGGTGTCAAAGAAAAGGGTAGAAAATGTTAATTTAGCTGTTTGTGGAAGGACAAGTAAGGTGGTCTCTCTCCTACAGAAACACACTGTGCACGTCTGACATCCCAGTGGGAGGACGCTTAAAGGAAAACACAAGGCCAATCAGCTAACAGAGACATTTCCTGTGCTTGTTTTATCAGATGAGAAGAAGCCTAGAGGCTAAATGTCCCTATCGAGGGGTGTTGTACACTTCTTTGAAAAAACCTGCTTTGGGATTGAAAGGCAGAAAAGGCATCTCTGTGGGATGACATCAGACGAACCACTAGGGAGCACTGACCTCACTTTCGCGCAATCAATCATCCGCAAAAACCACAAGAAAATGCAAACCAAGTAAATAGCAGAGGGAGGTTTTCACCTTTTAAGACATAAGGCAAGACTACCTCATGAGTTCAATCATCATCCATTAGAAAAGAAAGATTAAGTGAGAGGGAAATACAATTATGTTTTTACAGTGTTGAAACATTTTGTGGCGCTTGGCATCTGGTAACTACCAGATGGTTGCCCAATATGTCAATTACCAGCACCGACATGCCACGCTGACTATTAGGCAATCTGGCTTTGAGTGATAGCACTTTAAAGTAAGAAAACAACATGAGTGAGAGGCGGATCTAACGAACCTTCTTCATCAGAGTGTGACTAAAACCCAGAGGAATTCACAGGTCTTTCATGCCCACATGACTGCTCCAGTCAGGAGAATCAAAGTTTGGGAAATAGTTTGGAAAGAAAGTCAGTGAAGATATGGATCCTCGGAGAAAAAGATCAATGTGAAGTTCTTCTTTCAAGCACAGTGTATTCAGCCCTGAAAATAACTTAATTTCCTGGTGAATAAACAGGTGAGAAAAGCACTTCAATCAGCTCCACTTTTGATGTGGAGGTAAAAAGAAGTGAAATGTCCAAGAGCCACGTAGATAAGCATCAACAGAACCGTTCCATGTCATCTTGGTTGCATAATGAGGAACAACAAACAGAATTTAAGTCTAAATTACACAGAGGGAATTTCATGGCATGTGACTTTTTTTTTCTTTCCTAGTGGCAAATAACAGGAATTCTGAATTTTATCACAAACATCTGCAAAACTCCTACAGCACATTTTCCAGACCCTAAATAAACATCATCTAAGGTTTCATGCCCTTGCGTGACTTCACAAGCAATTAAGCAGCACTACCAGTTTTTGTCCACCACTAGCTGACTGTTCTTACTCAGTGAAAGAGTTAAGAATTCTCCTCCAACCCCAAGATCTGCCGGTCTGTCCAAGCTTGCCATATTATACAACTTAGTGTGCGGTTCTGGATGCAGCACTTTCAAATTACATGCTATCAAATTCAACGGCGAGGGGCGGGGAAAAAAAGGGGGCAGGAGGGCAGAACAAGTACGCTGTAGGGCCGGTGTCCACAGCCACAGTCACATAAGCACTGTCTGCATGTCGATCACAATCACTTCAAATGAGTGAAACCCTGTTCTGATCCTGGTGTTGTCCAGGAGACACAAACCTAAAACCTAAACAATTTCTCCCAAGGAGCAAAATGTGGACAAAGATGACAAAAGCACTGTGAGAACAGAATGTGCTTTCTCTACCACAGGGTTAACAGATATTACAAGGAAGAAATGTGAGAAAATACAAACAATTTAATAAAATGCTATGTTTATTAAACAATAACCAATGATTTACTGCTTTTATTTGTCTTTTTAGAAAAGAGAAAAAACAAAACACTGTTTGCTGGGACTGTATGGCCTTTATTTTTCAGAAGGTAAATTTTTTTAAAGATTTTACACTGTTACAGTAAATATCTACCGGAGTGGTCAAAAAAACCCCATCTATTGTCTTTATATAATCCTGCTCAGGGTTGTGTGGGAAACCAGAACCAATACCAGCAGTGATCAAGGAAAGGTGGGGTACACTCTGGCTACTCGGCCAGTCCATCCAAAGGCAACCATCCAATCATCAGTGTTGAAAAAAAATACATTGTTGCAAGGTTTACGCTCTTTTCAGTTCAGTCTGCCACTTGGTTGGCTACTGTTACTCAGTGGTGGAAAGAAACTACTGCCTTGCAGGGAAACTCTGGATTTGTACTCGGATCCAACTATGCCAAAGTATTCAAATACACTGTATACACATAAACAAATAAGTGTCTATGGTAAAAAAACAAAAACAAAACAATGAATGCTGCTAGTGTTTACAGATGGAATGAAGATAAGAGTAAAAACTAGATCCAGAATTTAACAATGACCAGAGTCTGAGAGACAGTAAGAGTAACAGTGAGGCAGCATACAGTAACTAGAAGCCTTCACCGCACTGTGCAGAGCAGAGCCAGACTCCGGAAATGCATGGCAGCGTTCCCTACATCCTGCCCGCCCAGCCCTAACCCTGGCCCTGGCTCACGCTCTGCACTGCCAAACCCCTGTTATCACTCTGTGCAATTACCTCCAGATTCCTCTGCACCCATATCATATCATGCCAATTATAAAATCCCCTTCTAAGCACGCTGCGCAGCACTACATGCATTTGACTGTAAACCCTGTTGTTTTCTGTGTGATTAAGCCTGGAAATAGCAGTGTGAGAATTTATGAATTTGTGTGAACATGCATGTGAGACTTGGGGGTTGCGGGGGGTGGCGAATCCAAATGTGAGATTTCTAACTAAGGCTGTTATTTAGGCTGCTGATGAGAGCACTGGGACTGAATTTAGCGATTCATATAAGCATTCTGTTTACTTAACTGCCAAAAGAAATAAAATTAAAAAAAAAAATACAATTTGACTGTTTTAAGGGACATTTAAAAGTTGTTTAACTGATTTCTAGGAAGAAGAAAGAAAATATCAATAGACTGAAACATAGTGATATTTAAGTTTATACTATATTGATATTCTACAGTAGTGTATTGATTATTTATTTACATGCAAATATTCATGGAGTTGGTTAATTTTATTTTGCTTTATTTCCTCTCTAGGGATTATAAATGTAGATCCCTGCGCTACAATTTTAGTATGCTGAGAGTTTTCCTACAAGTAAATTGTTAAAAAAAAATAATATATTGTCATGTCTATAGTATCACAGCATATTACAATTTATCATATTGTTGCTTCTCTATCATAATACGTATCCTATCACAGGATTCTTGCCAATACACACCCCTACTAATTACCATAGACCTTATTGGATAACAAAAACTACAAAAGTCTCAACATTGGCTGACAGATTATACAACCCAACCCAAAAAGGCATCAGGACAATAATGAACTGCAGGAAGTAGTAAAAGAATGTTGGTGCAGTAGGTAGATAAATAAAAGGAAGTAAAGAAAAAGAGACTGGTCAATCCAGGTTTAACTTAGAGAGTAAGACAAATACTAAAACTGGAGATGGAGAGAGAGCGTGAGCACAAATCCAAAACCTTTACCAGCGACCATAATAAAACATAAATCTCAAAAATTACTGCATCTTTTCATACTAGAAACTCAACATTCTCTGCTTTTTATTTTAATAATTTAACATTTAGATAACCCAAAGGACGTAGACCAGTACTGAATCAATAAACAGCTACTAGTTAATGAAAGGCATCTTAAGTGTTTAACACAGAGTCGTTTCTGATTTGATTTGAACATGTTGTGGAAAGCTCTGGTTAAATGTTGTAAATGCATAACCTGAGGTAACCAATAAATAGTCAAGTTCACTCCACTCTGTGGCTAATCAACGATGATGGAGAAGTTACAAGGTTGGGAACGGGGGCACATTAAACAAACATTACTGTACTGCAGGATTTGTTGTGCGCTGCATTCCAGAGCCTAGTCCAGTCATCTGTCACCAGGTTGGGCCTGCAACTTATATAAAAAAAAAACCTTCACCCTTTCCATTTTCCATGCTTCCATTTCACAGATAATACGATGTAATGAAGTTGAGATCAAAAGGCTTGACGCCCGGCCCAGGTACAATGAAAGCTGGAGTGTTTTCACCCCGAGGGCAGTGGAGTTGTTGAACGTGACACCTTGAAATGATGAGAAGTGGATTCATGTGTGGATGACTAGAACTTTTTTTTTTACTGCAAGGCTGCCCTATGGCTTTGTCTACAGGAGATGGCGGACATGTCTCAGATCCATGTACTAAAGGACAATTGCAATGTGTGACTCAGTGTGTGATACTGTGCTCAACTTTGATGGCTCAGGTGCATGTGTGGGCTGGATAGGGTTGAGTGGAAACCATACCTGCCTCGGAGCAGAGCGTGTGCATTATCAACTTTACATGTCATATTTCAACAGGTTCCTCTACTTTCTGCCCTTATACTGTAGTAGGTCTCACACTTTGTGTACCTTCAGTGCTTGGAGTTTGCCAGACATATATATATATATATGTATATATATATCACATCTACCTAATGGGTTAGGTACCGTAACGTACAAAACCCAAAACCAGGGTCATTTAATTCTGTACATTTGTACTGGAGTTTTAGTCCAAGGAGATGCCAGGGGAGTAAATAGCATTGCAGTAGTTAGTCTACTGTAGAATTTGGTTACAAGGATTTTAAACAAAGTATTACCATTTTTTTAGATAGAGATTAGATTTTTTAAGAATTTGGTTACAAGGATTTTAAACAATGTATTACCATTTTTTTAGATGACATAAAACTGCAATAAACAGTGTACAGTTTTAAAAGACTCTATAATTGGGTTCATACGTTATAGTACATCATTCATTTACATCATACTGTAATGAGTTTATAGAGGCAACTTTTTAAAACCTGCGGCTATATTGAAATTAAATCATAATCGCCATTAATTGACACAGTAATGGCAACCCCGCCAAATGGCGCCAAGCTTTCTTTCTGCCTTACACATTCAAGTGGTAACACAAGAAAAGGAGTTATTTATAATAAAAGAAAATCTGTTTTACAAAACATAGCAAGTAAAAGAGCAAGAAAGAAAATAAATCAGAACTCTCTTAGGCTGCATATTTGGAACGTATGTACCTACTTAATACTTATATTGCATTGTTATAAATAAGCAGAAAATCGAAAATTTACTGATTACCAATAGCAGAAAAATTGTTTTTTATACATCGAAAGATCACAAAATGATCAAAACAACTACAAATACCACAATTTAAACAGCAAACCACACCCAGCAGCAAGGCAAGCACCAACTCCTAGATGAACCGTATAGAACTCTTTGTGACTGATTATAGAGTGACTTTGTATACAATGTGTTGTGTTTACTGACCATGTTTACAAACCATCTTTGCCATAATACTCTCTAGAAACTCAACCAAATCACAGCATTCAATAAAAATCCATTCCAACTGAGTTCTTGTGTAAGAGAATTGTCTCCTTTCACCTTTTTTACGTACTTTACTTTACAGTGGGTCGACATAGATAACTCAACCTTTTACAATTTTAGGCCCCAAAAACCGCCTGGACCGAGGTTGCTGAGGATGAATTACAGTGTTTGGGGTTTGAATGCCCCCCTTTCTCCCCCTCCTTGCTCCTCACCCCTCCCTTCCCCTTAATCTACGGCTAGACAAGAACCTAAACGATCTCTGTGCAGCTCACGAAACTTTTACGTGACAGCCAGAGCAACAAAAAAAGATTACAAGTGCTCACAGAGATGACTTTACATCAGTTTACGGCAGAGCGTAAAACAACAGAGAGAGACGCAATGGACGAGGAAGCTGCATGACATGCGCATAGCTGAGCCACAGAATGTGATCATTTCCCAGCGGAAAACAAAGCAGCGGACTGAAAAGTTTGGCTAAAGCATCGGCGGGCTAACTGAAGCCGTCTTTGTGCGGTGACTGACGGACAGAGAGTTTTCATGTCTTACCTGCGGTTCTCAGAGTTAGGGATGTTGACTTTAGAGAGAGGAGAGCAGAGGAGCGGCAGCCAGTCTGTGTCTTCCCTCCACCACACAGAGTTAAAACCGAAGTGGACAGCCCGACAGGCCCCGCCCATCCACATCCGAGGGAATGTCCAAAAGATGTTAAAATTCCAAAATTTGATTCGATTTAAAAAATGACTTTAAACACGTTAATAGGCGTCTTCTAGGTGTCTGGAACAATTCTGACAAGTTTTTTTTTCAGCTGTTGTACTTTTAATTTTATCAGAAATAAAAAAATCAGAGCAGATGTCCGATATTTTTCCAAACTTTAAATGGAAATCGGTTTAATTTTCAATGCTTTAAAGCCAACTTTGACCTATTTCTATGTGATTAAATAAAACGTTGAAAGAAACTTTATTTAAGTCGTTTCACTTCTATAAGTTCCCACAGAGGGTGTGAGCCCTGGTTGGAGTAACAGCAGTGGGGGCACCAAAAAGCAAAATTATTTTTATTAAAGGCAAAATTATAAAAATTTTAGGTAAATTTCTGATCTGTTGAGCTGAAAGTAGAGATCATTAGTGGCGTAAAATGAGAGAGTGCCTACCAGGCACATCCTTTCACCAAAATTCCATCCTTTTATTCCCAAAGTGTGGGGACAGGACCTCCCAAGGGCATGCAAAGCTTTTGGATAGTGGCACAGTGAGGGAAATAGGTTTCAGATTTCTCTTTAACATTGTTTGTTTAATACAAATAATAGTTCTAACAACAAGTTTTCTATCTCAAAGAAAAAGGGGGCGCTGCAGAAACAGTTCTAGAAGTGGTTTGTGGAGTAAAAGCCATCTCCCAGAATTCCACAAAGAAGGAGTTATCTGATGAGACAACGTAATGATCACAACCAAAGACATTTGTCTTGGAACTGTTAGACGTACGGTACTCTTGTACAGCCACACGTCTACTCTTTTGGCTGACTCTGTCTATGACCAAGCTCTGCTGTTAAAACATTGCGGCCACTTCTCAGACCTCACTCACAAAGCATTTACAAGGCCCCTTCTGAGCACCCCTCAACCTCACCCCCCTCCCCCAAAATTAAAAATCAAAGGTGAGGAATGAGCGCTGCATTCCTGAAAGTTGAAGTGACGTGACTAAAGGTGGAAAAGTGCCCTTTATGGATATGTGATTACAAGAAATGTTCTAACAAGAAAAACTGGATTTCCAGGCAGACCCCCTGGCACATACAGAACACTACTGTACTGTTGTACAAAAGCAGTGCCATAAATGTTGCTACACCTTCACAGAAGTGCCATAAAAAGTATTTCTGTACTACAGTATTATTCATTTGTTTATCTTGGACCACTTCATCCTTCTCATGGTCAGGGGGCTGAGCTGCAGTGAATGCCAGTGGTCTTTATGCGAGTTGGTGGGGGGGCGACCTGGACAGTTGTTCAGTCGATTAGAGGCCACATTTAAAGACAAACAACCGTTTACACTCACTCACAGTCGGGCCTGTGGTTAATTAAGAGTGAAAAATCATCGTACTCCTGCATGCTGCTGGACAATGGAGGAGAAATCCAATGCAGACAGTGGAGATAATGTAAACTCCACACTGAATGATCGTCTGTTAGCACCAGGGATTGGACCAGTCGTCAACGAGATAAAAAACAATGGCACGAAACCTATCTACTGTAACCAATACTGAGGTTTAAAAGACCAGTCGTCAACGAGATAAAAAACAAAGGCACGAAACCTATCCACTGTAACCACTTTTATCTTAACTGTACACAACAGACAAAATAAAAAAGCAAAAAGTGAAAATACTTTTAAACCTCACTTAACACTTAAAAAAAGAATAATAATTAATTGCTACAAAATTGGCTAGAAATTACAACAATAATAATCATCATTGCAATAATCATAATAAACAACAGAACAATGACTGATGAGTCATCATCAATATTTATACAAAAGAAAATAAATGACCTATGACCTTTCCCTCCAAACTAACATCTCCATACCTGGGCCCACTGTGGCCTGCATTAACCCTTCCCCATGACAATGATGCACCAGATTTTCTCCACAGACTAGGTCTGCATTATTTTCCTTGAATCTGATTTGAAAGAAGTGCAGTGTCATGTTTAACCCCCCCCCCCCCCCAGTGCAGCTCTTCTATTTGTGACCTCTCCTCTGTCAGCACTTCTGCTGAGGATGCAGGGAGTTGGGAGGTGACAAGCACAATAGCTCCAGTGTTCCACTTTCTACTATGAAACGGCAGCATGTAGACACTGCCCCACATTGTCTGCTGCCGTAAAACAATGAAGCTCACGACAAAGAACACATTTAAGCGCGTTAGGCCTCTGGTGCAGAAACCGGCACCATGTGGGCTCGTGGCCCGTTTAATGCCATGTGTGCGGTGTTTTTAAAAAGATAAAGCTAAAAAAAAAACGTTTTTTTCCTAAGATTAACACATCATCTCTTATTTTAATTGTGATTCCCTTCAATCACATCTAAAGCCATTTTTCCATCAGAAACCACATCTTGACATAATTCTGCTGCCAAAACTACTGCCGCAGCAGGGTAATATTTCCAGTGAATACAATGCCTCAGCGTCACAGATGGGCACGTTCTATTTTTGCATCTTACGCTCAGGTGTTCAGCTCAACAACGCTCCTCACTTTATCCTCCGCCTTAAGAACAATCGAGTTCCGCGGCTGATAAAAAGGAAGCCCTAAAACAAACAAACGTTTCCACCTCGGCTGTGCCGGCAGTGGTGGAGACGGAGACCATATGGACACAAGTCCGTGTTTATCTGCCCGCAAACATCGCAGCTCTCGGGCTGTTTCGCTTTCTGTAAGCTGTCCGCAGCTGCTGCGAGAGAGATGCACGGATCCCCGGCGCCCCGGGCCAGTGGATTTTTGCAAAGCCACCTGACAAACAGGCCTTCAAAATATTACATCAGATGAAACACAGCCAGTGGTAAATGTTTTAACACCACGTTGGCTTTAATGAAACTTTGAATTCTTCACATTTCATCATTTTCTTCCATCAAACATCAGAAGACTTGCGGCCGACTTGTTTGTAACTAACTCTAAAGGTGAGGATGGGATTACGCTTCAAAGGGTACGTAACCTTGTGTCCACTAATTTAGTTGTTCGAATGTTTTTTTTTTATCAAGTCAGTGCCTGTTGTTATGCAATGGCAGTAACACCTGGGTGGATTTTATGCTAAAAAATCCAGGACTTCTTAGGTCCACAGGATATTTTAGTATAATCAGCATCTGGCCATTTAAATCTTGTAAAACGTATTAATGTTTGACATGAACTTGAAATGAAGTAACACGCCCCGCAGCCTGAATAGGAAGGTACTGTATTCATGATGGATGATTGGTATCTACAATGCCTTAGGGGTCCAGCTTATCCATGTGCATACCAAATACCTGCAGCATCCTGAACAAAATCCCTGCATTTTTATTAATCTGATCTGCCTGCTGTTCCTTTCTCTGTCCGTCTGCCGTGTACTGTCAATCAAAAGGATGTCAACCGAGGACAGCTGTAAACATTGGGAGCGTTTCCCTCATGGGAGGCACATGTTTGCACTTCGCACTAAAAAACCTGGACGGCCAAATTCCTCACACTAAATATCATTCCCAACCTTTTGGAAATCAAAGAGCGTCAAGAGAGAAATTTGATGGTCTATCGGTAAATTACTTTGCATGAAGAGAAAAACGTAATAATATTTTAATGCATCATCCCATTAGTTTTAACTTGACTGCAGAGGAAATTACATTACATTTCAACCTCAAAAATGCAGTTTTCAAAGGATTTATACTTATTTATACCCTGATTGTTAGCGTAATTAATGATTTTCTTTAACTTAACAAAAATATTTATTGAGTTACTGGAGCCAGGATTATTTTATCTAACAAAACAGTTACTAATACCTGATCCAAATTTCAACAATTAAATAAAAACATAACATATGTTGCTTTTCAAAGTAATGTAAATAAATATATTACATGACAACATTGTTTACTTTGCAGACTAAACTTGGTGTGTAATTTAATCAGTTTTCTTAAGGTACATAATGGAGATTTCTTGAAATCCCACTGCTCTCACTCCTGTGCCCCCTCTTTCCCCCCAGACCCTCTTTCATGGGTAATTTCTATTATATGAAGTAATTTGTAATAATCAATTACGCATGCAAGACTTTTTGGGGAGCAGGATCAAACGTAGGGTCCCTCCAGTTCTTACTTCACATGTTAAAGAGCCCGAGGATATGATCCTGAGGGATTCCGTCACACTAGCTTGAGAGTCAACACAGATTCCTCTGTTTATTGACTTTTCCCAGGAAAATATGAGATCTTGTCGAAAAAGCGAAGTGAAGTCACACTGTGGATTAAAGGTGAGCAACCTTTCATCCTGTGTTTCATGAGATCAAACATAGCTTTGCAGTGGTTCTGCAGTGTGCTGCGCAGAACAGAGAAACAGACGATATTGCACCACAGAACAAAATAGAAAATAACACCAAAGAAAATAAAATAAAAAAATCCTGTTGGTTGAGCATTGTTGCCTCTTCTGAACACAAACCGACAGAAGAGAGAGAAAAAAAAATGAAGGGAAAAACACTTTTGCCCACAGATGAGCTACTGCTGTCACCAGGCTATAATTATTGCCACCACTTTCCCCCACTAGCATCCACTTAATAGACGGATGGAATGTCAAGGGCATTTTCCCCACAACATTTTAAAGCCTCTTCAGAGGAATCACACAAATGATATATATATTTTTTCTTTCAATTCCTTGGACACACGAGGCTTTTTAAATCAAAAGCACGGCTGTCGGAATTCACACTTAGACGGTAAAATAATACGAGTAAAAAAGTGAGAGGGAGAGCGGATGTCACTCCCATCACACATGTTTAACTAAATCATTTCTGTGAGTTTCCTTTCAATCTCTGCACCACCACATCAACAAACAATGATAAATATCTAAATCTGGATGCATCTCACAGCCAGGCTGCGGCTTGTTACACCAGAGGTAATTCAAAGACGCCTTATGTTGAGTCACTGCACTGCGCCGTAAATGTAAGTAATTCATGAACGCGTCAGGCGGCTTCTATTATCAATTTCATCTTTGGTTCTCGTTACACTCACACACTGGAAATAAAGCGTTGAAATAGTTTCTGCTGAGGAGTCAGAGCTGGGCTAAATATACTGTAACACTGTGTGGGATGTTTGATATGACCACGAAAAATCCCATCTGTGTCCAATCACAGCGCCGTTCCTCCAGCGTTAGGAAAATAGGTTTTAAGCAAAAAAGGAAAATGCTCAATGACACAAGGAAGAGAATGAAACACCAGGAAACTGGTTCTGTTGTTTTGCTTTACAGACACGGTACATATATTGCACATGTGGACATTGAGTTCTTCCACATGCAATCCTAACGTTCTCCATATTCCTGCAGAACGCCACTGAGACCATCTGCTCATTTACACTGGATTTAGCTTAGACTACAATGGGAATAAAACACCTCTGCTTATTTATGTTAAAAATACTCTGTACTGTGTCTGTGAACACGTTAAACTCCCATCACCCAAAAGAGTTGGTGTCACCTCCCTCCCTCTCCTCTCCTCTCCTCACCCCTCACTCTCATTTATCCCTTTTATCCATTTTCATGCACCAGTGAGGGATGAATGGGTGAATGGAGGGTGAAGCTTGGACAGCCCCTGGTGGAGATTATGATAAAGTGAACATTTAAAGTATGAGCCCCAGCCCCACCCCCCCCCCCCCCACCCTCCACTGCGTACTGCACTTACTCTGCCACCAACAGTTGAGAATATAAAGCAGACTTTGAAACACTGGCTTGCTTCATATTTCAATTTGAATTTCACCAGGAAGTGAATCACAACTGTCTGTAACGATTCTCCTTCCTGTCAAAGCAGTGACATTTCAACAAAATGAGTAATAAAAAAAAACTACTATAAAAAGTACTTCATTATATTTTAAATCTGAACCCAAAGAAAGCAGGAAAAGCTAAAACAAGAACAAACAAACCAACAGTCCCTCAGCACTGGAGCATCATTCTCACCATTGTTATACAGCAATAAACACATTTGTGTTTGTGAGTGGCTACTCGAACGGTCCGGATCTCAAGGGTCTTCAATAACACAAAGGTTCTTACCGCTGCTGTTTTCACATTAATACTAGTTTTTTTTTTTTTTTTTTTTTAAGCGTGGAACTCTGTCTGCTGAAAAGCCTTAATGTACTGTGAATCTGAGAGACTCTGAAACGTCTGCCCTTTTCCTCTGAGAATCTCACAGAGTCCACAGTGTAAGGGCATGGGAAATGCCACATGTTTCAAGGATGATCAAGGATCAGGAAAAATATAGAAACATGTCATCACAGAGCAGTCCAGCCAGGGTATCTTTGGTCTTGGAGCTGTAAATACTAGGGCTCTTGATATTATTGCTTTAATCGATTAAAATTATACACCCAGCATGCATTTGTAGAGTGTGAAACTCCAGATCATCAGTGTCTGTAGACACCTCTAACTCTGTGAAACAACATTTTTTAGTTTCACTTTTGCACATTTTTCTTGACATTTCCAAACTGGCATGAAAGTGAACACCCACCTGCTGTTATATATAACAGAAAAAAACTGTTTTTTGTTCATATTTAGAAATGTTAATTTATCGTGATTACTTGCGATTATGATTAATCACGATTAATCACAGTTATGATTTATTTTAATTGATTACAGTCATGATTAATCATGATTAGTTATGGTTATGATAAATCGTGATTAATTCCAGCCATGACTGTTCATGGTTAATAAAAGTCATGATTAATCATGATCATTTGTGATGTATTATGGCTGTAAATCATTGTGAATAATTACAGTCATTATTGATAATTATCATTTGTGATGAATTCACAGGTTCCCTCAAAAATAAATCAGACTGATGACAGCCCTGTCATGACAATGTCATAGCCACTGGTGTCACTTATGGAAACAGATATGACATTTTTCACTACTCTCATCACTGTCCAGACTAAGTTGTGTGTGTGTGTGTTTTTTTTTAATTTGGATGCATGGTATGAAGTAAGAGGGATGAAATTTCAGGCAAGTATTGTCCTGGCCGAGTCATAATTCACTCAAAGCTGAACACACTTTCCCAGACTCAATGTGACTTACACTTCCCAAGGATACAATATCTCCAAAAGACCATCGTGAATCAACTGCCACAAATCCACTTAGGAATCGTGGAGGAAATATGATCCTCATAACTCCACAAGTTAAGGGAGAATCATCACTTTTTTAAGTTTTCCTCAGCGTCAAAGTCATCCGGTGTGAGTTGTTTGTACATCCTCGACACTTTGCAATGTTGCTCAACGTGCACAGAATGAAGTCCCGGATGTCGGGAAAATAAGCAAATAAATAATTAAGAAGGTGAAAGGAAATAAGTTCCACATATAATGACACATTTGTATCTATATTCCCCAACGCACATACATTTATAGGTGGGTGTCAAGCTGTGAAAAATCATTTAACAACAGTATTTGCCAAAGAGACCTCAAAAGGCAAACAGTGTTTGAAACAGTGACAGCTCCGAGGCTTTGTTGACGTAACCCACCGCGAAATAGAATCTGGAATAGATACAGAGATGAAACACAGACGAGTAAACAAGTGTATATATGTCTAGTAGTTTGTCTCTGCTCACCAAGGCAACAACTGACACATATTGTGTACTTATTATTATCACAGTATCACAGTATCTTTGATCCACTGATCTGTACTTAACACTGATAAATACAATAGCTGTACGCTATTGGGGTTTCACGATGCTGCGTGCATGTCATCTGAAAACATTATTGATCTAAACTCACGAAAACTGATACTTTGTAAGAAAGTCTGGAGTGGCCAAAAAGTAGACAAATGTGGTGTGACGGTGCGTTCACAGTAAATGCAGTGAATGGAGCAGGTATGAAGACAGCAAGACAGGAGGGAGACGTGCAGTCAGAGGTCGCCAACGGTGATGGATGCAGGAGGCAATATGATTCCTTGATGTCAACACAAAATGTTAGTAAAACATCCTTTCAGTGGAAAAACTAAGAGATTGTGTCAAGCTAGGTTTCTTTAGACATGTGTGTAAATGCCCTGTTCTGAGTGGGTTTTTCATATAAATAGTATTGAGAAGAATAATAAGAAGAAGAAGCTTCAGAACAATGAAGAAGAAGAAGAAGAAGAAGAAGCTTCAGAAGAACGTTGAAAACCTTTCTGAACACATCTGCTTCGTGACGTCATATTTCCAGATTTTGGCAGATTATTAAACATAGTAGTTGTGGAAACTACTACCTCAGGCTTAGGTCGATATGTCAGAGATGTTAATATGTGAACCACCTGTTTTTACATGCAGTACAGAATGCTACAAGCAATACCAAACTAAACAAAAATGAAGTACACAAAGAAATTGTAGCTCAAGTGAAGCGTTCATCATGTCAGTGTAACTGTGAGCTCTCGCCATATCATTCTTGTTCTCCTCTATTTCATCCACATTACCTCAGGGGATGTAATGGGGGGGGGGGGGGGGGGGGGGGGGGGGGGCAGAAGAGGTTCAGAATGGTGACACTGTCCCTTTAAGTTTCTCAGTGCTGCTGAAGTTTTGTTTGAAATAACTTGAAATTCTTTCCCATTCCTCAGTCGGTTGCAAAGGTGAATCCGCACTGAAACACCTGTGTATGAAATACATTCTAATGCAAAATGTCACCAACAGTGAGCGAGTAGGCAGAAGATCTATTCGTCTCGTGCTTCACACTGAGAATGAAACATGTAACTAACTTTGATGGATCGTGGCTCCTTTGAAGCTCTTTTTTTCCACCTAGAAGGCTGCACTTAAAGATAATGCCCCTTATCGGCAGCTTTTAAAATGCCGAGCAATGGACCCTATGCTCAGATATAAGATTTATGAAAAAAAGTAAGACTAAGCTGCAGGCCGCAGCCTGACTTCTCTCTCCCCTCTCCCCGCCCCTTCTCTCTCTCTCTTTGCAGTGTTTCCATTTGGTCTCTGCACTGCTTCCCTTGGATTACAGTCGGACTTTCCTGTTGGAGCATCTTCTCACATAATGAACTGTGGGATATCGTGGTTTTTCTTCTTCATTCTCCCGTCTCCAAAGCCCTCGATCAGAAGTGGAAGTGATCCAGGCAAACACAATTCAAATACAAACATCTTTTATTCCACATCCTCTGTGGATTAGAGCCGATTCCAAAGTCCTGCAGAATTCCATCTGACACGGACTTCACGAGAATCTCTGTAATCCAGAAAACGCACAAAGGACGTCGATAATTTAACTTTCCTGTTGTTAGAGATTGAATTAGATTTAATCTCAGAGGGTTGGATTTAACACGAGCGATTTCAACAATTGATCTTGTCAAGAGGTTGGGAGGTTATATTAGTTATAAATGTGGTTAGATCTAAAAAAAAAAAGAAAGAAAGAAAGAAAGTCTGACACAGAGTTAAAGTTTTTGTTCATTTCCATTACAAAGACCAGACGCTCGCTCTCATACCTGGCCACTTTCCCCCACGGTATCGTAGCGTTCATCATCCTCCGTGTCAATCTTTCAGCGCAAATCCTTACAGAGTTCCTGTGATGAGAACAGACTCTGGTGCCTTTGAACCACAAAGAGGGAGCGGGAGTGAAAAAGAAAAACAGGAACGTTTCATCATCACTGAAAAAGCCACGGCTTTCAAATTCCACTCAGCCGTCAGCCGCACATTTGGCAGGGTGTGTTTCAGAGTGGATATTTAGGAGTGAAAGTTTAAATGTGGAAATGCAATTTATGCACAGGAAAAGTAAAAAATTTCAAATTACAGACCACATTTGTTTTATCCAAAACTCGTGCACACACAGAAGAAGTGGTGTGGAGCAGTAAACTCTGGGTGCACTCGGTGTCTGCCGCTGCAGCGTTAAATAACCCTGGGAGGCTGATTGACAGTAATGATGAATCATTAGGACAAGGAAGGCACAGATAACACTGTAAAACCACAGAGGGCCAGCAGAGGCACAACACCGGCTGCTATGATCATCTATCGTCTTTGGACTCGTTGGTCCTCAGAGTGTAAACATGATCGATGACGCAGGACACGTGCATCGTGCATGAGCCGTTGTTTAACATATTCCCACCATTTAGCCTGAGCTGAAACAAAACTTAGAGCAGAGGTAAACACCG
>NC_024314.1:25360993-25387109 GCF_000523025.1 Cynoglossus semilaevis | reverse complement strand
TAATGGGCAGTAATGGCACAAATATGGAGGACAAATATATATATTTTTAATGAGCAGAATGGAATAGAATAGAATAGAAAACAGACAGGGCCGCTCCCCCTGTACGCACGAGGCCCCACGTTGAAGAAGGGGCCCCAATAAGCAAATTGCATGATTGATGTCCATCAACATCTACTGGGGCATCTTAATCATAACAGCCGGAGCTGTTAACAGAGAGAGTGGATAGAAATGGGTGTTGTAAAAATATATGTCCAATCAACGGACAACCAATTGTGCATAATAATAATAAATAAATATTAATAAAAGACCGTAATAGTACTAGTTGCAGTAATTTGCAATTTTTATTACTAGTAGCTTTTCATCTTGTTTATATGCTGTTTTTGAGGATAGTGTTTCTCATTAATTTTATTTGGTGGAGTAGCATTAAGAAATTAATAACCATGACACTTGTGATGGATTTCCACAGGGGGAAGGTTTGGTTTTGGTGGATGGGGGGGAGGGGTGGGAGGTCCCACTTGAAAATCTTGCTTAGGGACCCTGTTCTCCTAAGGGCGGCCATGCTAACAGCGGCCATGCTAACAGGTCAGATCAGCTGCTGAAAAAAGGGCTGGTCAAAGTCCTTGATTTACACATTTGTTTCGTACTTTGTTTCAGGTGAAGTACTGCTCAGGAGAAATGTGACGATAATTGCGTGGAAAGCCAGGTCACAGAGTATAGACTGGGGGAAAAAAAAAAACCCCTCCAGACTTTGCAGCACGTCACTGGAGCCAATTTATTTTTGACAAACACACTCACACCGCTGCTGCTCTGTAGGTATTAAAACTTGCTAAAGCCCAAGTGTCACATGTGCGAGTTATAACTTCACCTGGTGTTTATCTCCAGACCCCTAAAATGACTTCTAAGGGTGTTTACAACACCGCAGCCTTTGTGCTGTGCACGTGATTATTTGCTGCACCAGCAGCTCGGGTCTCGGCCCGTCTGAACGATTAGCCATGTATTACGTTTATGGCCCACAAAGGAGACGGAGGAAATCATTTATTCAACGCGCACTCCCAGTCCAACGCAGCGGCCTCCATTACAGTGGCGGCACCACAGGCTGCGGAGTGGATTACCCTTCAGCGATAGCCTGCAGGGATGTTACCTCGGTACAGATAGGTTGTTTAGATATGAAAAGCTAATGCACTCCACAAACAGGCATCTGAATGGAAGCAGTAATATTTTTATTCTCCTCACAGCAGGAAGTGTCATAACACTGGAGATAATTGTGAGTGTAAACCCGCTGGACTTAAGATCCTTTTTTTTTTCCTAACCTAAGAAAACCACCTCAACAGAAGCCAGTGTGTCAGAGTCTATTGTCAGACCTGCTGCCACAGGGATGTGAGCACGCGTGCACACACACATATATATATAAACACAAACAAACAGAACACACAAAAAGTGACTCCACAAACTTACATTGTTACTGACTTTTCTCCTGGAGCAGCCGACACATAACTGCAAACAAAGCACCGTGTTGTCAGGAGTGTGTGTGTGTCCGTGTGTGTGTGTGTATGTCACTCACGGTCATTACCACTGCGTTAAAAAGGTCGTACACTGCAGTATGCATAATTACTGCAGTGCTTATATGAGACACATACGCTGTCCATAGAGTAGCGGTTAGCACGCCTGCCTCGTAAGCAGAGAGCATAGAGTAGCGGTTAGCACGCCTGCCTCATAAGCAGAGAGTTCTGGGTTTGATTCCCAGAGGAACTACATGCTTGGCGCCTGCTGGGGGCAGTATATCTGCAGCTAACACATGAATTTCCCAAATATGGGATCAATATAGTTACAAATTTAATTTGTAAATACAAGGTAAATATAACTTTAAGTGTGGCTAGACAAAATGTTAACCAATAAACAAGAAAGGTATAACTTTAAGTGTGGCTAGACAAAATATTAGCTCAATGTTAACCAATAAACAAGAAAGTTCTGATATAAAGACATTTTTTAAAATTATAAACATAAAAAAGTCACATAAAAAAAGTCAGGTCTTAGTACCAAAATGAGAGAGACTGCGACTTTGATCACGCTGTGGTTGTACAGTTGCAACATATCTGTAACTGAACCTTTACTGACATGCTCAGTTTGAGAGCCTTAAAAATAGCCTGCGACTTATATTCCAGTGCACTTATATTCTGAATTTTACGGTAAACGTTTCAATTAGGGTCAGAATTGAAATTCAAGCTTCAATCTCGGGTTCATTTACTGAACTTGTACGTGCGTGAACCTCGCCCCACGTCACTGCTCACCTCAATCCGACACACGGAGCGTCTGGATTGAAAGGCCTTCATCGCATGACTGCGGGAGGAGGAAATGAAGAGTAAACAAATCAAGACCAATAATTGTTCTGCAGGTGGAGGAGTACAAACAAGCACACCAGGGCAGCGGAATCACCCCCCCCACCCCCTCGCCCCCACACCTCCCACTGGTGATCAATAATGAAGACATCATTAAGGAGGAGACTGATTGAAATGCAGCAGAACATGCAGCCTGACACCAGGCCCTCAGACAGCTTGTCCTTGTTTAGCCTTTCTGACGGAGAACGCAATAAAGGAATACAAGGAACGGAAGGTTTACATCCACAGCTGCGGCGACGGGCGGCAGGCACCATATGGTCCGTATTATAAGATCAGGAGATTTGATTTTGTCTTATTAGATTATCATGTTGTTCCACATTTGCTTTGTGATTAATGATTAAGACGCCGTGCCTTCGTTTTTTAATATCGCCCGGGCTTTGATATATATTTTAACATTATTAACATGATGTTAACAACACAGGGTTTGTGCGGCCGATTAATATTCCAAGCTCTGGGACTTTGTTTTAAAGACGGCATTGATCTTCACACAGGCTTGGCGAAACGCAGCATTGATCTCACGTGTTGAGAAAAAAAAAAAAAAAATGACAATATCAATACGTGTTTAACCCATAAATGCTCACGAGCAAATCTAATTCAACGTACAGCGGGAGCATCGATTGAAGACGCTGCTGGATGATGAGCCTCATGGAACACTGTTCCAGCCCCGTTGGTCTACCCTCCCCTCAGACGCTGACCCCCAGCCACAGCGGGTATCTTGTCATATGATTTCTACAGAAAATGCTATTACAGTCGCCTCTCCAGGGAGCAGAGAGAGAGAGGAATAAAAAAAAAAACTCAGCAGACATCGCCTCCTTCATCACACACAGAGATGAGGACACCTGAGTGGGGACAAAAGTTCAGCCCACAGGTTAAAAGGCCACTCTGATGAAATCATGCCTATCATTTATATACAGTTGAAGAAGTTCAGGAAGAGATCCTCTGACCCCCCCCCCCCGCTCCTCATACGTGTGTTTGTGGATCGAAGGAGGAGGTTAGCTGTTAGATTTCATGCCATAATTGAGGCTCGGGGAGTGGAACACAGCTTCAGCTGATGGGTCCTCGCCACCAAAGACTGGACACACACTCACCCCCCCAACCCCCCCCACACACACAGCTGCCCAGTTAAAAAGGCTGCCTCGCCTTAATGTCACCAAAGTGACATTACACACTGGGGTTGAACTTCTGACCTTCATCGTGACACATTACTCTGCTGCTTCTGGTGGCCTTATTAGCTCCCTTGAGTTACAACACCAAGCCACACACACACACACACACCCCAACACACACACACACACAGTATGTCACAGTGTCATCGACTGGGATGCGGCCATCTTGTTAGAAGGTTACAATACATTAAACAGAACCTTTAGACAGGAGCTCATTTTTCTCCCGCTGCATCCATTCCTCTCCCATCCCTCCCTCACCCCTCTCACTCCACATATATCTATCTCTCTCCCTCCCTCTCCCTCTCTCGCTCTCTCAGCCGTACACAGGCACAGGTATCTCAGGTTGCAAATGAATTAAAATCAGAAGGACGGGAGGGGAATGAAGTCAACGCGGCATTTTACAAGCAAATGATCTGACACCAATAAAACACAGCTTCACTGGAAGAAAATCCACGCTTAAAATACGAAGAAGGATATGAGCTGTGACCTGCGGGGGGTCGGCGGGGGCCATCCCATCAACACCATCCCATCTACATTCACACACACTTACAGTCGTACTCACAGCAAATAGAAAATATGACTCGTCTGATTTTCAGTCGTCATCAGCCAGGAATCCTATCACCGTGGAAACCCATCTGCCTGATGACCTGGAAAATAAAACACTGAATTACACGTTATTAAAAAAATGGCAACAAACAAGCACTTGAAAGATGAAAACATTCCTTTTTGTGAATTCTTAATTATATTTTTTAATAAGGCTTCATCAGTAACTAAAGAGGCGATAAGTGTTTTGAACATTGACTATACTTTCGGGCAATTTGTGATCTTGACTTGATGCCGTTTGGTGATTTCATCTGAGTAAACTGGAACCTCGATGATCATTTTCACACTAACTCAGGGCTGGTGCTCTGATCCAGCAGAAAAAAAAAATATTATATCTAAAAAGTGAAAATAAGATGATACTAAAAATGTGTGCACATCTTAACATCTTCCCTAAAGGCACTTTAACAGCAAAAAGACCTGGGTTTAAATGTGAGCATGTATCATTTAAAACAGCGTTATTCAAGCTTGGGGTCACTGCCCCATGTGGGGTCACCTGAAGTTCAAAAGAAGGTCGCTTAAAATGTCTAGTATTTGATAAAAAATGACTGATAAAAATATTTTTTTTAATCAATTATTTCTTCTTTCACTTCCATGAATTTAAAAGGAATTCAAGTTAAATGTAGGATATAAATATTGTATATATTTGAGTGATCACATGACTACACAAGTGATAGCTACTAAAATGACCTTGGGGTGACCAGAAATTTGTGATGTCAAAATGGGGTCACAGACACTGGTAACGTCACAATTTACCCTGTATTTTCAAACCTGTCCCAAAAGATGGAAGTACACATTCCAGACTTTGAGTTAAGAGCATTTGCATAAAATTGAAATTACCCCACTTTTTACATACTGTAGTCCCACTTCTGCTAAAGAAACAATAATGGGCTGAACATAACAGTAAAGCAGTCACGTCTTCTACAGCGGCCGTTATTCATTCACCTCAGCAGAAGCTGCTGAAGTATCTTCATTCTGGTTCATTTTAAAAACTGTGCTCGCCTGGATGTTTTTTTTTTTTTTACAAATTATCATGATTCAGCCCTGACATGCGGGAGGCAAGGTGAAAAAGTCTCATTTAAAGACAAACAAAACATCACACGACACATACAAAGACTCTCGAGGTGTTGATTGTGTATTTGATCCAATCGTGGCTGGTTTGACTAGTGATGTCTGAGCAGGGGTTCAGTTCATGAACACAGAGAGTTTTTAACAACAGCGTCACAGAGTGCACCGCCGGTTTGTTATTTCTGCAAAACACAGTTAATTTATTCTCATTGTTAGCATGACACAAGCTGGTGGGTCTTAGTCACACTGTTCACTCACACCTTGTTCTTCGAAAAACACTTCTGCACAGAAAATGCTTCAGTTTGATGTGAACAAGCTGCTCATGTTTGGATGATATCCAGCTACAAACATGAAAACAAAGGACTCCAAAGACAACGCTGGTTCTGACCGTGCCCGTGGTCAGGTGGTACAGTCCTAAACGGCGTCATCTTTCTTTAATGTTCGCATTTTATGAGGCAGCAGCGAGAGTCGCAGCAGCCCAAAGGCGCCACATTTCTGACGATAAGATGTTGAGTTGGGTAATGTGGGGTTAATCACAGGTGGATATTAGTTCTCTAGTGGGCTATGAGAAGGTGCTAAAGGTGTTACTGAGCCCGTGGGGGGAGGAGGGGGGGGGGGGGAGGAGTAAGAGACAGAGGAACATTCACATTTCAGTCCGTCTGTTTGAGTCAGGCTGACCTTGTTATCTGAGCACAAACTCCACATCAGTGGAGGACAAGGACGCGATGTTCCTGCCCCAGATGAACAGGAGGAAATTAAACTGTACACTATATATACTATATATACTATATATACTATATATATACTATATATATATATATATACAAATATATCTAATATATATATATATATATATATATATATATATATTAGATATATTTGTTTACATATATACACAAACATATATACATGATATATAAATGAATATGAATAAATATATATGGTAAATATATATCCATTAAAATACATACATGAATATACATGGGGAAGAAATATAGTGAAACACTGAAGATTTGCTGAGGCAGCAGCTCCACTGCAATACAATATTTCTGGTCCATGATCAAAAAATAACTGTTCAGCACTTGTCTGCGTGCAGTGATGTAAGGCAACCTGATATAGTCCCACAGCACTGTACTGCACAGGGCCCTGTAGACACATAACAAATCACACACACACATACACACACACACACACACACGCTGCTCCTTTGTATCCATAAATATAACTTAGCGCTCTTTAATTTTGTGTATACACAAAAATGTATTTTACGTTCACGTGCACCGGTTCACAAGTGTAATCTCTTAATGGAACTCGCAGTATATTAAAAATAGGTGATAGCTTCACATGCAGATCCTGCACAAGGTGAACTGAGTTTTTTTTTTAATGTGTCATATTATTATCAATTTCTACTTACACTGCAAATTTCAGTGGCATACTTTTATCAACTCATGTCTAAAATTAAATTCTTTCACAGCGATCACGCTGAAAATACCACAGGGAGGATGCGGTATCGAGTATCTGACTGATCTCTTACAACCACGATTTAAAAAAAGAAAAAGAAAAAAAATCCTGATAAGAACGACTTCACCATGACAGAATGGGGCATTTAAAAAAAGATAATAAAGTGTCCCTTTATGCAGATGATGTTAACCTCTGATACTGTTGAAAGATATAACTATGTATAAATGCTTTCTCTCTCTCTCTCTCTCTCTCTCTCTCTCTCTCTGTATATATATATATATAGTAACTAGTATGTCTCTATTTATTTGAAACTGTACAGCTCTGGGGAGCTCTGTACCATATAGTACTGACCGGTGGTATTGTCACACTGATGATTGACATGTCAGTAAATGTATATATATACACACATTACTACAGGCATTTTTTTAGCCTTTCACCCAAAAACTATTCTTCAGGAAACTGCTTCAACAGTTAGACCAGACCACTGCTGTTATGTTAATAGCACCCCCTGCTGGTAAGGGAGAAGACTTTTGTGTTTGTGACAGTGAAAGTCGGGCAAATACATTTCACCAATCCTCACTTGACCACATACAGAGATAAACAAACCTTCACTGTCATAATCATCACTAATGTCAATTTACTGTTCTGAACTCCTGGGGGATCAAACTGGTGACCCTCTTGCTGTAAGGCCAGAGCACTAATCACTCTTCCACCGAGTAACCTACTTGGAAAAAATTATCTTTCTTTATGTTGTCACATTTGATTGGTCCTTACTTATTGTCAGTTAATGCTCAGGGCAGCAAGAGTGTGGCAAAGGGCAGCTACAGTGAAAATCAATCAGTGCTGACCGCGGCGCTTTTCATTGTGAAAGGCCACTGTGATGGATTAATAATGTATGTGACGGAAACGTTGTGATCACAGCCCCCACCCCTGACACTGCGGAGGGCGAGCAATAAAGGTGAAAGCCACACAAAGTTTTAATTAAAAATCAGCTACAATTATAATTAAAACTACATTTGCAGCGGCAGCGCGCGGCGACCCGCACATATGTGGGTTAATCCCACGTGGGCTGGAGACGCATGGATGCACGACATTGAAATAGATTAAATTATAACTTCTCCCCCCTCTCTCATCTCTACGCATACGTCTGGTACATATAGCCTACATTACACACACATGGGCTGCGTGTTCTATCTCAGTGAAGAAGTTCAGCCTCCTAATCAGATGACAGGCTTCGTAATCACAGTGTAAAAACCAGTGGCAGCAGAGTCGCTCTCACCCATTCAAGCTATTAGGGTAATCCTAGGAGGTGAATGTGTGAGGAAATTTGACGTTTCCTCAGACGTGATGGCAGCTACTAAAGACTTTTTAACACATCTTCTGCCACCCTGAGAGGAGGAGAGCGTGAATTTATTTTTCTCCGAGTCAAACGCCAAAGTCGCTGCAGATCAGGAGCCCAATAAATCCATTCACTTATTTGTTTGGATTTACTTAAAAGATGAGACCAGATGGGTGAGGTTATGCTAATGAGGGTGAGTGAAATATGATTTCCTTCTCCCCATCTATACCTTGGACTTGACTGGTGCGCTTCTGATTTTAATTAGATTGGATTTACATAATATTTCCCCATTAACTGGGTCTCTGTTGGCGCCAAATGGTTCCTTTATCCCCACCTACACACAGAGGAGACGGCGGAAGCTGAGCAGACTTGAAGCTGGCCTGAAAACACAGCCTGATGGATGTTCTCCATGCTTGATGGAACAACAGCGCTCAAATATTTACTGAAAAAAAGCAACAAAAAAAAAAAAAATGCGCTCGATCACCGTAAACGCGTTGCTGTGTTCGGTGAGGAGAGGAAATGACTAAAAACATCTGTGCAGCATTTCACTGGGGATCTGTCTCTCCCTCTCTCTCTCTCTCCCCCATTTCTAGTATTTGAATGCTGAAGTTAAAAATGAAAAAAAAAAAAAAAGGCTTTTTTTTTTCTTCCCCACTTGCCCTCAATTCAGCTGAATGATTATATGGGCCAGTATAGAGGCTCTCAGTGTGACGGATGCTCGCTATAATTCTTTCAGTGCTTTGGGATCATGAGAGTTGATTTGCATATGTATGATCAGGCTGCACAATAAGTAATCTTGCCAGCACATGCATGGATTCACTGCACACTGGTGACTTAAGCCCTCCAACCCAATTTCACATACTCCTTACAAATTTAGGTGCTCTTTCTCTCTTTAGGATTACCATTACTCAGCACGGTGATTGATAGAGCTTAAAAGGGAATTTCTTGGCACGCCATATCATTCATATGGATATGGAGTCAAAACGCACACTCGTGTGCAGCCAAGCTTTTATTCTGCCATCGAAGCAAAAAAACACTGCACCTGCTGCACTACTGGCCCTGGCCACCAGGAGGTAGAGGTCCTCTGCTCTGGAGGGAGAAGCGATTTCCATGATTTCAAAAAGAACAGGCTTGTAAACAGGCCACAGACGGCTGGCGGAGATGATAATGTAAATGGGGAGGAGGGAGACGGGGGGGGTGGGGGGGTACAGGAGTGGGTGGCACAATGACTCCATGTCCAGTGTGCATTAAAGGGAGGGAGATGGGAGGCCGGGGGGAGTTGTAGTCGCTGTTGTGGAGGTGAAGTTTTTTATTTATTTTACACCGTCAGGTAGGAGCCTTCAACAATGCTGCTGTCTTAAATCCACGGAGCCCTGACAGCGTAATGGCCTCGCTCACGTCTGAAAGGCAATCACTGTAGCTTTTAATTGCGTTGTTATGGAAGGCGACATCTCTGTCACTCAACTGTGTCCGCTCGGTGTACGCCGCTGTCACTCACACCTGCCAGGTGCGGAGAAGTGTGTTTTCTACAGTCAGTGGACAGGATGAGGATGTTTATGAGGGGGAGGGAGGCAGGGAGGCAGGGAGGCAGGCACAGGGAGAGGGACGGGCGAGTGGCAGTGGAAATATGATCTACTTGTGTGGGTGCAACAGTGTCTCGAAGGTAACAAATGAGTGGTGATTGATGCTGATTATTTTTTCTTCACGTAACACCCACAAAGGCTGTGGCGTCAGTCGAGGAGCAGTTCAAAAGACTCCTCTCTTCTCCCCTCCTCTCCCCTCCGCTCCTTTTTTTCTCTTTTGCTCTGTCACAGGAACTGATGGGAGGGACCCTGAGCCTCAGAATGCCACCGGCTGCCTTCAAGGCTCTGTGGGTCAGTGTCAGTATTGGTCGGCTTGTCCATCACAGAGCTGACCTTTGGAGAGCTCCATCCCACCGCTGCGGCCGGATCCCTCCAGGAAGCTACGCACAAATTTATAAAGTGTACACACTAACCCGCCCCGGGGGCGCGTGGAGAAGACGAGATAGTTGACGGGAGAGTGAGGGAGACTGAGGAGAGGGGAGGAAGGAGGAGGCTGACATGGGAGCAAAGGTTAGATACGGAGGTCAGGGAACCAAACATGGGGCTACAGGAAGCCATGGAAGAAGTTGATAGACAGCGATCGACTAACGATAAGCAGCCAGACGAGAGGCGGAGGTGTTGGTTTGCAGAAAGTTCAATTTCATAAAAACATGATAAGAGAAATGAAGCTGTGATGGACAGAGGACGATGGACTATAACCACAGGCAAATGGACAGCGAAAAAAATATGTATGAGGATGAAATACTCCAGGTGGAAGCTGAAGGTGACATGATACCACTCTCACTGCAGTATGGTAAACATGTAGCCACAGCTAGCAGCTTGTTACCCATCCATGTCCAGAATGTTTTTATATATATAAAAAAAACCCCGTGCCTACCTGCACCTCTAATAGTGAGAAAAAACTAAATTTAACCAGTCTGTGCCGGTTGCCTGGCAACTGGTCCCACTAGCATTTAAAACACATCCTTTTTCATTAGTATATTTCCTCACAAGGGTAAAGTGATTCTGAATTTTTTATGTCAAGTTCAGCTTTGGTCAACTATGACCCAGAAATCCTCCTCAATGACCGGCAGAGAGCCGTCTAAACGGTACTCGACTTTCAGTTTTGTTTTGTTTTTAAAGAATGCTATTATGCTATGCTAAAAAAAACAAGTGCTATTAAGGGTTTGTTATGTTTTACTGCACAAGTGTGTTATCAGACACCTGAGAGACAGGAGTCCAACACACAGCAACATCTAATGGATAACTGTGTGTAGTTATTGTCTGGCTGCCAGCTGACTGTTAGCCCTGACAGCTTTACTCCCTCTCTTTAATAACTTCTTCATTGAACACAGTCGTGGGCAGTGGTAACAACAAAGGCCAGTTAAAGTGCGGAGGGAGAACTGGAGAGGAAACGGCGTATATCCCTGAGCCAGAGAGCCAACAAATGTGAGCTGACAAACTAACAAGTCCGTTTTGCCAAGATGCATGGTTCAATTTGACTCCACCGCTTCCTGTGGTGCCACAAGACGTGGAGCAGATCAATAATTAAATTAAAAAAAAAATGAACGCCAAAATAAATCCCACCCGCTTACCCTTATCCTTAGCTACACCTACAGTCGGAGACTAACACCGTACGGTGGTTGGAATGGTCAATATAAAAGATGTGTTCAGCAATTATTATAAAAAAAGTTAAAATATATATAGAAATATATAAATAAATATATATATACATATATAAATATACAGGAATAAGAAATAACGGGTGTGTATATATACATAAATATATAAATACATATAAATATATAGAAATAAGAAATAACAGGTATATATATATAGATATATAAATAAATATATACATATGTCTACTCCTGCTGTTGAGGTCATACTTGAGCAATCAACATATAATTGGTAATCTTACTTTAGCTTACTTTCACCTGATTAGCATGAACATGCTATTCAAGCAAGGATTCCAGCCTTTTATCTCCCTCTAACGAAGCCATGAAATGCACGTTTGAATTTCCAGAAAGTTCCATTTAGGAACAAACTATCAGGTGCAAGCTAATTAACTCATAACCCAGAACTAATTGCTTTCTCCCTGCTCCAGATCCCGTGGATTAAAAATTCAGCTTTTGTTAAAATATAATGGTAATAGAGGTGTGAAAGCAGCAACACTGACGCGCTTTATCAATCCGAGCACACAGTCCATTAGCAGCAGCAAAGTCTTGGAGCTTATTAATTGATTTTTAATTGACTGAGGCGACGCGGCAGCCACAGGCACGGGGAGGTGACTTTAGGGGAGGTGTGTGTGTGTGTGTGTGTGTGTGGGGGGGATCACTCTGACGGCCTCTGGTCATTGTTATCCCTTGCATACACGGTGGTGCTGTGTGCTTGTGAACCCCCTGAGCGCCGTTGTGCTGATGCTAATTGAGAAGTAGCAACTCTGGGCTCCTCGTGCTATGTACCTTTTCTGGAACACGATAATGATCGAGGCCAGGCGCAGCCTCCTGCTCCGCAGCCCGCAATCTTTTGCTGTCAGGAGTACTCAGGGGCTTAGTTGATGTCAGGAACCCTTTTCATCCCTCAGTGCCGCTCTGACAGAGCAGCCTATTAAACTCGCCTTTATTATATAGGGTCCCGATACGCCCCATAATAAAGTCCGTGAAGACGATCACAGATGCTGTTGGTTTTATTTCCACATTCATTACGTGCCGCCTGCACCACCGCACATATTGAGAGACGCACGTTACAAACTGTTACTGTTCTCACGTCGTTATCCCAGCATCAAGAAATACTCACACAAAGCCGGCTTTCTAAAGTGCGTGTACACAAAGAACACGAGTAAATTACCATTTACACTGCATTCTCTCCCTCCTTCATTACTACATCAGTGTGATGATAGTACAGACGCAGTAGCAGCAGTCGTGGAAAAAAAGTCATTAAAAGTACTAGTGGTAGCAATAGTATCAGTATGTGATAGTAGCACTACAGTACTGCTACTGATAGTAAAAATACTTTGAATAAAAAGTCAAAGTTTGTACAGTACAGTAGGGACGTCATATAAGAATATTACTGTCAGTAATCAGCACTAGTAGCTGTCGTAGTATTACTAGTAATAGAAATAGCTACAGTAGTAGACATAATACTTTAAGTATAATTAGTAAAAATACCAGTATAGTATTGTAGTACATGGTAGCAGTAATAGTTAAAGCAGACTTTGTAGAATTAGTACTGGCACTAGTACTAGTACAGCAGTAATACTATTCTTCCAAATATCGTAAGGACATCAGACTGTGTTTATAGCACCCTCCGCAGGGGAGAAAGGGATCTACATGTAGACAAATTAAAAAAATCTGGCCCAATGTGTTTAACTAATATTTATGGTAAATAAGAAAAACGAATGTGATGAGTCACAGGTGATACTACAGTATTAGGTGCTGCTGAATGTGTACTCACAGCAGCAGAGTCGTAACAAAGAGGACGGGGTCGTGTGTTTTGCTGCAATTTTGGAAGAAAATATAAACGTCAGCGCCACCATTGAGAGTGATGATGTATTATGGAGATATGGGACAAACTGTAAAGGTGTAGTGTTGGTGTACTACCATGGTGTACTTCCGAAGACGACTTTATGAGCCTCTGGGAATGACTTCAGAAATAGGACTCATACGCAGTGATACAGGGAATTGGCTCGTAATGGAGACAAGGAAGCTGTTCCAGGAACAGTTTCATTACGGCAAGACGCCACTGCGCCAGAGTAAACATGTCAGACTGTCATATATCCTGACGCCACTTTACGCCGCGTGCGACTCGTAATACAACGCCACATGTACAGTCAATGTACATATAAAGACACGAGGGCTGCAGCAGTACCTGGCTAATGGAGAACCGGTTTTATCTGCTCCAGGACAGTATTTCTCTGTGATAAGATATATCACCTGATCAGTAATTGCACTTCCACTGAGCTGCTGTGAAGCAGCAGCTGCAGCCGGAGAGGCTGGATGGCTCTCAGCATCAACCACCACTCTTTGAATTTCCACAAATGAATAGGATCTCGGTGTTGCTCAGGACTAAATGCGCTGAAGTGAATCGCCGCGGTTAGTAATCCTGACTTAATGCAGTGACTAAACTCAAATATATATAAATATATATATATATATATCTGCTCCCAGCCACTGATTTCCTCCTATTTCAGCTCTTGAGTCACATTTAGACCCTCCGCTGTCTGCTGTTGTTGCTGTTTGCCTCCATCAGATTCACTTCTTAACCCTGAAATAAAAAATGGGCCACATGTTCCCATCGGGACATCTTTTTGTACCAACATAACATGAAAGTTTTGATATAAAATTTTACATTTAGTCAATTTGATAATTGACTGGTTTGAAAACAGCAGATGACATGCTAGCTGTATCTGTTTCACGATGGCCTCCAACTAGGTTTTGTGGTTACATAATTTTTCAAAGGAATCTCGTTTCATCATTTGGATGTACCGTAATCATCAAAACAGAATTCGCTAGGAAACTAGCTGACAAGTGGAGAGGGTGAATACATTGTGTAATGATCACTTCCTGTAGGCGGCGTTTTAACGTTCCGATGCCGTTAAACACTGATGTACCTAACAATACTTTTCTGTAATAAAACTGTTGTCGAACAAGGATAACTTTTATGTTCACTTATTTTTCCTGTCTTGACTACTCCCGGAGATTGCTCACGCGCCTTAATTTCCTGAAAGGATTAATAAAGTTCTAGCTAATCATATCTAATGTGATACTATATGTGGACGACAGCTTTGTTTACATTCACTGCTTGTACGTTGTACAAACATTGGTTTGGCATTTGCTTTCTTTCTTTCGTGTTTATTTTTGGGAACTGCCCTTTTGCCCTTCATTATGACTCCAAGGCAGAAGTCAGACTCCTCAGATCTCCTGATGTTTTAATGTCCTCTATTATGATGGCACCACTGTGTCAGCGTGGGTGAGTGACACGGGTACTTATGTACAGTATGTCAGGTCTGACTGGTATTCTACGTTTCATTCTGTCCAACACACAAAGCAGAACTGAAATTTTACAAACAAATCTAAGGGGCAGGGACACCCTTACACCCTCCCACCCCCCCACTCACCCCCCTCCTGCAATCAGCATCTTCATAACTGCCCTGATTTTCATCTTCTCTCCCTGAGTAGACTGAACATTCGTTTTGTTTTTTGGTGGTGAACGTGTATTGACATTAATCACAGAGACGACGGGAAAATTTGCAAATTTGATTCCGTCCTCTGAAATCTCAGCTGAGCTGTTCATGAGAAGACCACCCCCCCACTCCGTCTCCCCCTGTTGCCAACAAAGAGTTGCTATAAAATATAATTCGACGTTTAAAAAGCCTTGATGATAACTCCCTGATTTGAAGTGCACTTAATGAGCCATTGTCTACATTTGTCAAGCTACAAGAGTTGTTGTGTTTGTCTTTAGAGCCACAATTATCCAAGTGCAGCCTGTCCTTAGAAACCGGATCAGCGTGACTCAGTTATTTCAGCTAATTTATCTGTGGTTTGTGACAACAATGACGGCTAATGAAAGAATCGGACAAGCCAGACGTTTCCACGCTGGGCTGAGGCTTTTATCACAGCAACATAGTGCTGTGGGAGAAACGACTAAGGATGATAAAGTACAAGCAGCGTCTGAAAGGTGATTGAGCCGAGATGTACAAGTTGTAAACGACTGTATATCTTCATCCAGTCATGACTCCAGTTTATAAACACAACGGAATCAACAAGGGGTTTTTTTTGTCAGGATTACTTGATAAATTAGTATAAATATAGATTTTTTTCAGTTCATCTTTAACAGTGGTGGATTAGTGGTTAAGGAAGTGGACTTGGGTCCAGAAGTCTTCAGGTTTTTTCGATTCCACCAGCTGCCAAGTTACCACTGAGGTGCTCTCAGCATGGCACCGTCCCCACACACTGCTCCCCCCACTGTTCACTTTGGTGATGGGTTAAAAGCAGAGGTTCAATTTCGTTGTATCCCCGTGTTACAATGACAATAAAGACTATAATAATAATAATAATAACTTAATTCCATTGATTCATTCTCTACTTTATATTTTTTTAAATTATTTTAATATTGTTCAGGGCGGCAAATCAAATGACTTTGAACATTAAGAATAACTCAGCCAAACAACAGTTTTAGGCTAAAGGACATGAAAAACATTATTAAAGTTTTATTTTCTGTTACCGGAAACCAACACAATTTTTGTGCTAGCTAACTGTGCAGTCCTTAGATCCTCCTTTTTTTTTTACTCTCTCAGTTCTCCTGACTTTTAGTAGGTAATTAAATCCACAATCTCTTACTCCAACCCTGGTTAGAGACTTCTTTGTAAACGTAAATAAGAAGTTTAAAAGTAAATGGGGTCAGAAAATTCTGTCTCATCTCACATTTCTTTAGAAGTTGCATAAATAGAGCCTGAAAAAAAAAAACGAGAAAAGAAAAAAAAAAAGAAGCCATGCCGTGCTCCTGTATCTGCTGTTTGGAAACATTTCTTAAAAATAGGCAGTAACTTCCTCTTTCTTTCAGGTCATTGCAGAAAGAGAGCGGCAGAGGTTTTCCATCTCCCCTGCTGTCTCTATTCTACTTCTTAGATGATTTCCCCCCTTGTTGACTGCTGTATGTGCCACGGAATCATAATAGAGTCCCGTCATTGAGAAGAGATTGTGTCCTGAAATGGGGAAGCAGCGACAGCACAGTCCTTTGGATCATCTCCCCACAGATTAAAGGCTTATTCAAATTATATTTCTCCGTCTCGAACAAACACGGCCGGCTCCGCAGTCCCCGCAGAGAAGTGCTGCTAAGTAGCTTTGCAAACATTTGGCTGTGCGAGCACTCGAACCGGAGCTGGAACCAGTTACTTCTTGTTTATGAAATAAATGATTAAAGATGTAAATGGATTATAATTTATCACACAATATTATGATAAACAAATGGAGTTAGTGTTTTTTTTTACATTATGTCTAGTCTTTGTTTATTTCTGTGTTTTCTTAACACAGTTTTAATGTAAAAAAATGGATCTGATGTTTATGGAGCGAAAATATAAATGTAAATACTCATGTTAAAAAGTAATTAAAAAATGTTTTGGTTCAAATGATTGTGTTGATTGTATAAAAGGCAAACTGCATATTTACAATTTTCGATCATTTTGAAGCTTTGGTGTAAACTGTACACTTTCACAATAACAAGATTAGCTTGTCTTAAATAATAATAAAACATTTTTACTCCTTTGGCATTGTTAACCACTAACACATCGGTGGTTCCCAAACTTTTTTTTAGCTTGTGACCTCATATTGACACCACAAATTTCTGGCGCCCCCACATGGGGTCACGACCCCAAAGTTGAAAAACACCTCCCTAGGCAGACATTTGATTCTTTAAGGAGTCACAGAGGAAGAGATTATTTCTGTTTCTGGAATTAACAAAACTAAGCCGGATTATGATTTTTAAACCAGCACCACGGACAGCTCCCAAGGTCATTCTTCTAATCCAAAAAAAACGTTTTTGAAAATGGCTGCTCTTGATTTAACTAAGGCTGGAAAACGGAGGTCTTCAACAGGTGGTTCGCAACACTTTTTTGGTGGATTACACAGTCCTTCATATATTTCTACATTATTTCTGTTGAAACAATGACCTTCTTTGGCTATTTGAATGGCAATAGATCCAGATTAGATTTATGTATTCATAGTTTTTAAATTTATATACATTATATACCATTTTGTATATTGCGATATATGTAGTCGCGGGTCAATCTGAGAGGATTTTCCCCCAAAAATGTTGAAAACTTCCACTGTAAACCACACTGCTCTTCGCCATTTTTAACCAGTTTGTTCTTGCACACTTTCTCACACACACACACCTAAGATTTATTAAAATTTTGCCTTGTCATTACTTAGAATGAAGAAGTACTGAAGAACTCACAAAAGTCAAAAGGAATGAAGCGGCGTTTCTTTTATTGCTCCATTTGTAGGCAGCTGTGCGCCTGCCTGGGTATAAAAAAAACACAAACAAAACAAAAACAAATCATGTTTATTTCTCTGTCTGACTTCACATCTCTGCCGTGTCACCGGACTGCGCCGTACACTTTGTGTTCCTCCAGAGTTCTGGCAGCTTTGGCAGCCCCGGCGCTCTGCATATTCATGTGAAACTGCTACTGACGACGAAACCACGGCGTCCTGACACCTTGTTGCAAACACAGTCGATAACAGCGAGACAGGCGTCCTGAGTGCTGCAGAGCAGATATCTGTACTGTCAGCTAAAGTACGTCTGCATCTCACTGCAGCATTTTTCCCCAACTCCAAAACCATTAGGCCGTCATGAAACTTCACTGTGTTTTTTCCCACCACGGCCGGGGACGAATGAAGCTGCACTTCAAATGATTGTGTTGATGAACAGAACCACGGGTTTTTTTTCTTTTCTTTTGTCCTCAAAACAATGATAGAAAATAGAACCGTGGAAAAAAGCCACCACACGACGACTTCAGGATTAGATGTGACATTGTTAATGCATGATTTATTGCTGCGTTTGACACTAACAAACCCCCCCCCCCCCCCAAATAACGATGTGACTATTGTCACGCGTTTAACACACCACGTCAGCGCCACAGAATGGGCCGGATAATGAGTCACTTTAGAGCAAACTGTTACATTTCAGCTGTCGACGAGTCCGAGCTCTAAAACGCTGCCGCCCCCGCCGCTCTCCCCCGCCCCCTCCCCTCGCCGTAGATGTTCACACCGCACAGTCAGGCCGTATTTAGATAAATCTGAATAAATAATGTGCAATTACTGTCGAACACCTCTCCCCCCTCACTCCCCCCACCATCAGTCGTGCGTGCACCGGCGTGGACACGGCACACTGCCTCCACAATTCACGCCGTGATGTCACAACACATTATGAAGAATGACCTTTGGCTCTGCTGTATCACACGCCTGGGGTCCGCACTTAATCAAAGATGATTAGTTCAATTCACTAAGTCTGTTTGGTAACGGGTGCGCCGAGAACGGGTGACACCATTGAGAGGTCAAACTGAGGGGGATTTGTCCCCTTCTGTCACTTCGCGCCTGTGGGTAAACATTCACGGGAGCTCAGTGGGTGAGGATGCTCTGGGATTACACACTTTTGTCTGATTTATCACCAAGAATTTAATGTTTTATTTTTTCGATCTGGAGCCGAGGCACCGGCACCAACGTGATGTCGTCTGTTTGGTTTGGTTTCAATTTTCAAGTGGTAAAAATGACAATTTTATGCCTTTAATTTTTCACGTCTCTCCTTCGGTGGCCTTGTGCTCAACATGGGAGGCGTGGACCACACTGTGGAACAGAAGAACACTGCAGGACTTAATTAATTATTAAATATTCAGGTTAGCATTTTTGCTAACATACAGAGCCACCTTTACTTCCTCTAACAAATGACCAAAAATATATATTTTAATTCATTTATTACTTTTCTTTTAAGACATTCAGGTTGAAAAAAACCCTTAACCAAAAAGATGTTCATATGAATTTCACCTTGCAGTGACGGCACATGAGTGGTCCATGTGTGTGTTTGTCTTTTATATGCAGGACCATGCTCCTCTCAGGCGTGTAGGTCTGGCCCTCGCCTGTAGAGCGACCCTCCCTTGTCACAGTGAGACACTCCCTGGATGTGATATGCAGCTGCATGCAGATAACCCGCACTATATGTCAGATGTGACGGTCACTGATAAAATGCTCACAAATTACCCCGTGAGTCAGGAGTGAAAATCTACCTTGCGCTCCTGTTTCCCTCTGCAGCAAAGCACAAAAACAGAATCTTTTTTTTTTGCTCCCATCAGAGACTCATTTCAGTCACTTTTTGATGCACTGAACCTGACGTCGGCTTATCAAAGCCACCTTTATCAGAGCTCCGTCCCAGTTTGATGGTTTAATGACAAAAGAGTTCTCTGGGACCTGACAGCCGGGCCCTGGGCACCGGTTCTCCCTCTGCCATTTAAATGAAAGCTAATTAAAGGCATTTCAGGTAAATGAAACAGACTGCTGACCACGGGTTTGGCCACGAAAAAAGGCAAAGGCAAAAATACAACATTTTTGAACTAATTTCAACGTTTACTGTTCCTCTGTGAAGCCGCCATATAAAGAAGAAAAGACACGAGATTAAAAAAACCAACACGTGTGTGTTAAGATCCTGCAGTGTCTGTGATTGGCTGACACTCTGAGTGGCAATGATGCAAACATGAAACCAGGATGAAGACTCATGATTCCACTTTCTTATCTCTGCATTTACGTCTTTCCACAGCCGTTCACACTGCGGCCAGTCAATCGACTACAAACTGCGAGCTGGAAGACTCATGATTCCACTTTCTTATCTTTGCACTTACGTCTTTCCACAGCCGCTCACACTGCGGCCACGCCCCTTATGTTTACTCACACACAGCAGCTAGGCCTTACTTTTTACTAAGTCAATCGACTACAAACTGCGAGCTACAAAGTATAAAAGAAGAGGTTTTCCATCGTTTATTTTTTGGCCACTTGGTGGCGACTGGTTACTGCTCTTGCCGTGTAGCCAAAAAGTCATGGATTCAACACTGGTGGTAACTGATGATCCTGATACAGTCTGGTCCCAAAACATTCTGTCCGAATTAATTGCCCTCTCTGAATCCTGTGGCCCTATGATAGAGTGGTGCGTGGCGCCCTCAGCTGTTGACCTCCAGCATTGACCTCAGCTCCGCCTTGACCCTCAACTGCTATTAGCTACAGAAAACATACGAAGGAAAACTAATTACGTAGAAGGGCTTCATTTTGAAAAACGAAGGGTGTCGCTGGACTGCGACCCTTATCTTTAGAACCATCCATCTTACTAAGAGCTGCATGAGATCATCGGAGGGGAGTCTGATGAGGAGCAGACAATGGAAGTGGAGGATTTTAACGTGAGGAGGCACTTGACGAGTACTTTAAATCAGAGATATTACAGTAAAAAACCCATTCTTAATGTATCCCTAATTAATTAAGCCTCGTGTTTAAAGAACAAAAGACGGTTAACTGACCACATGCTTCTGAACAGAGTCAAGTGTCCCTGTAATTGATGAATGAATCCTGGAGATTCTCAGACTGAACACTCTCTGGGTCGTCACTTCTTTGACGCTCCCTGCAGAAACCCTTCTGTGCTGAATTCAAACTCGCAGGTAAAATAGACTTTTCATTCCTTCTAATTTCTACTAACTGATTGAACGTCACTCTGGGATGTGAGTGCCGTGCCCCTACCCCCGGATCCCTTTGCCAATTAATTGTTAATTAAAGCTGTTGGAAATTAAACGCAGCAATCCAGCACAGGTTGGAGGCCACAGGTTGTAGAAGAGCACAGACTGAAAAAAGCGGGAGAAAGGACTTTTTCTGGGGCACGTCTACACCTGGGGTCTGAAACTCACCGAATGGGACTCATACCTAGAGGTTCTGGACTCCTGATTCAGGTAAGGATTAGTCAGTAATGACTCAGACTCAACACAAAGTTTACTTCAGATTCAGGACTTGGCTCAGGATTTTGTTGGATCTGTTTCACAGACTGAGACTGAACTTAAAGTCCATTTAAGGCTTCAGTTGATGACTTGAAGGTTGGCTAATAAACTAATACCAAATAATACAGTTGTGATCACTAGTACTATGTGAAAGTTCTCAGTCACCCACGTCATTTTGAGTGGGATGATTGACTGTTTAAGTCAGTGGATCCCAACCTTTTTTTTTGGGCCTTTGAGCCCATTTTGACATCACAAATTTCTGTCAACACCAGAGACTTTTTTTTCTAGAATTAGTTTTTAATCATATTTGTTAATTTCCTTGATCAAATGATCAATTAGTTTTTAAATGAATTTTTTTTTTGACATTTTAAGCGACCCTTTTTGGATCCCAGGTGACCCCACATGGGGGTGCAACCCCGAGGTTGAAAAACAATGGTTTAAGTTTTCATGGCGACACATTTCACGTTTCATCCAACAGGACGTTTCTTGATACTTGCCTTAGCGTCTGACTGTTCCGTGCAACAATCCCGTCAATATTTTTTCACAATATTTGTTGTGGTGTTTTGGAGAAACACATTACACGTTACACTTTTCACATCCAAACTGCGACTGTAACGTCTCCGGGGCATCTGACTGTGGTTATTTCCGCCCCATTAGGTTTGCCCATCATTATTCAAAAGTGTCCAAACTGATCCGGTTGAGTGAGTATCTGGTGTCTGTTCAAATAACATTTTTCAGTTTCCATTTGTTTATGAAATCCAAGGCTGAACGGAAGCAGTCAAATGGCAAATAAAGTTCCCTGGATGAGGGTAAACGACGTGCCAGACATAACTAATCATTTAGCAGAAGACAAAGACGCCTCAGAGGACAGACGCTGTAGGAAGGGTGTGGATGGTCCGATGACAGACGGTGACGGTGTCTGGTCACTGTAGGGTTTGATTTTGGTTCAGAACATCCTAGTTCAGAGGTTCTCCAACTTTTTGTACTCTGAGAACCACCAGAGAAAACACTGATCTCTCTGAGTACCACCATGATGACCAACATTAGAATATTAGCAGCGTAGGCCTTCACTGTTAGCTTCCACCACAGGAGAGATGTTTAGAAATGTTTATCTTCATCTTTCACAAAAAAAGACAAACAAATTATTAAAAAAACTAGGAGAAGAAAGATAAAGAGATTGAAGAAGTAAAAAAAGGAGAAGAAGACGACGACTAGAGAGTTTCCTGGTTCCAGATTCCAGACCTGAGCTGCATCAGGAAGTGAAAACCCATTAATGTCTATTGAAAACTTCCCTGCTGCCTGATGAAATCCCACACGGAGATGGAGATATGAAGGTTCTTTTTCTTCAGTATCAGCTCCTGATCTAATTTGACAAATGGAGGTCTATTATGTCATTTGCTGTGATAGGTGTGTCGGGTAGTGGAGTGTGGGGGAACTGCACTTTGAATTTAGAAAAATAAAACATCCTCTGAGTTTTCTCTCTCTTGCATTTTTAAAACATCCTCTGAGTTTTCTCTCTCTCTTGTATTTCCTCACTCAGGTCTACAGCGACATCTTGTAAACAGAGTACTTTCTGTGCTGGAAATGTATAAATGTACTATGTAATGTACTATAACATTAACTATACTTTATCATCGACAACTCAGACCAATAGAAGTTTGAAATGTGGTTCACTCTTTATATGTAACACATTCTGAGCAGCAGTGTTTTTCAACCTAGGGGGTGCGACCCCACGTAGGGTGACCTGGAATTCATATAGGGTCATCTGAAATGTCCAGTCATTTTAGTACTGATTAAAAATATATAATGTAAAAAATATATTTTCAATTATTACCCCTTTTAAAAAAGAAATACAAACTAAAAATAATTTGTCTTGCTGCAGCTCCACATCAGTAAATCTTTGGCCTCTTGGGGGGTTCGCCCCTCACTTTAGGCCACCATGTGGCCTGTGTTATTCGGTTGCGTTGCATAAATGGTGCAGTGTACAGTTTAATAAGAATAATAATTAATAACTGATAAATATCATCGTTAATATTAATAATGCAATGCTTATATTATTATTACTATTTACTATTAAGTACTATTCTAATTACTACTAATTAGAATAATAAAAAATCTCTTTTTTACTTTTGACAAGGTTCAACCATTTTATGACATAACTGATGATCAACAGAGAATTTTCTATTCACATTATATTTTTATCTTTTTTGAATTATATTTAATGAAAATGTATTATTTAACAAGGCCGGCCTTTTTTCCCCTGATATCAATAATTGACTTTTTCTCCATGTGAAAGCTCTGTCCCTCCAGATGTGGCTTTTGGACTCTAAATGAATTAAGAAAGCCCTCGTTGACAACATGCGTTCAGATTTTCAAAAAAGCGTTCTCTCGTGCAGCGCTAACTGTCATATAAAAGTGAATATTAGATATATGTGACCTTGTAAAAGTCGGCGTTAAAGCATGCATTGCTCAAAAAAATTGTCGTAAAAAAAGTGATAAAATAATGATGAGCCTGCTGCCCTGTGCTCTAAATATGCAGGTAATTTCACAGATTTGTGTCCCATATGGCTGAAGCCTGAAGGCCCTAAACCCAGATTGTGGGGAAATCCAAAAGGAGCTCATGGCTGTAGATCTAAAGCTGTCACTGCTTGATGGCTGCCAAAAAGTCTGCAATGCAGCCCTGGGCCAGACCCAATGTTGCAGCAAAGGTCACCGTTAAAGTAGTTCCAGCCAGTGGAGACCCACGGTGGGCTTTAGAACTTCCTGTCCACGGTTTTACATGAAAATATTGTTTCATTTGAGGAGGAAATTACTTACATGAAAATATTGTTTCATTTGAGGAAAAAAATACTTTAAAAAATAGATGGATGGATGGATGGATGGATGGATGGATGGATGGATGGATGGATGGATGGATGGATGGATGGATGGATGGATGGATGGATGGATGGATGGATGGATGGATGGATGGATGGATGGATGGATGGATGGATGGATGGATGGATAGATAGATAGATACATCTTCATTTGGTACATTTTTTTCTACATCTCTGACCAAAGAAACCGGTGTAAAAAAAAAAAAAATCCCACCCCTGCATTAATGTTTGCAGGTGAGCCCATAATAAATCTTCACTCTCCTTCGCTGCTCGCCGTGACATTTGGGGTGCTGTCGGGTTTCTGTTTCAGTCCCAGGAAGGACTGGCTCATAACCCCACACCTTATCAGCCACGACGAAGTGAGATGTTTATTTTTCTTCTGCACACATCACATCATTTTAATTTTCATCTGGATTTCAATCAGCTATTCCTGCCTCGTCCACACGGAGCAGAGAGTGTCGGCAACAATGAGCGGCGGAGGAGGGTTATTAAGTCAGGCTGGAGTTCTGCATCGGAATGCACGAAATAATCATTGGAGAAAAATCAACCGCAGCTCCTGATCAGTCATTGATCTCCACGTCCTGGTGTGTCTACACACAGTCTGACAGCCTCAGACGTGGGTTTAATAAAAATATATTAAATCTGCGGCTGTCAGATGTGTGTGCGTGACAGCTCTGCTGATAAGTGGGCGTGCAGATAAAGAGACGCTGCCTCCCGTCATTTAACTCTGAAATGTTACACTTTGTCCCGTTTCACATCATTGACCTGGTCAGTGATTTGTAACTGACACTTTTTGGTAAATTTGTCCAATATTCAGCTCCTAATCTGTCAAGTGCGATCTCATTTCCACGGCCTTTCAGGTTCGCCGCGGTGTCAAACGCGGGCTGAGAGGAGACGACGTCTTTCTTTGATTTAAAATAATGCATTTTAATAAAAAAAACCATGATCCCCGTTTCACTTCAGCGCTCGTGCTCTGAAGACCCGACGGTTGCGGCGCGGTGGTGTGTGACAAGACGATATTTGTTTCCGCACTTCCAACCAGGCTAATCAGAACATTAGCTTTCAGAGCGGAAGTCGAGTGATTCCACCGGGGATTGTGATTCTGGGCTTGATGTCGTTCTCCGACAGATCTTTGCACAGAGAGCTGCTCCGTGTCTGTGGATTCCTGCTCACGTTAACAGTGTGTTCTCCTTCCCTGACAAGACTTTTGTGCTGCTTCATGTGTTACAGACTCTGTTACAGCTGCACGACAGGGGCTGGTGCTAGAGTTCATGAGGTCAACAAGGTCTCAGGCCTTCAGGAGTTCTTAAGAACTCAATTACTTTAGTGTTTCAAGAAACTGAGTTTTGATCTCCGTGGTAACTTAGTCGACAGCAGGGGTCACCAACGTGGTGCCCAGGGTCACCTGGTAGCCCTCCGTTTCAAAAAGGTTGGTGACCCCTGGTCTTCAGTGATCATCAAATGGCGGTCTGTGGGCCAAATACAGTCCACCAAATCATCCAATCTGGTCCGTGACTAGATTCTAAAATAAACTAATGCTGATAGTCCCGAAATAAGAAAAATCATTTTCCATGGATTTGCATGCTTGTGGAAACCACTGGAACAATATATACGTATATATGTATATGTAATAAGTAATATATAGATATATGTAATGTAAATATGTATATATTACATACGTATATAGTGTATATATATTTATATTTATTTATATATGTATTGATAGTTACATATATATAATGTACATTGATTATAGATTACAGTATAGATATACTGTAATATATAAGATAAACTAACAAAATTACATAACGTTCATTAAACCGAATGCACACAAAAATTGCGTTAGTTCCTTCGAATCCACATTATCTTAAACTTCTACAGTCATTACATCGATTCTCTGGGACTTTTTCAACTCCATTTATAAACCACTGCCAAGACAAAAACCTTTTCATATTAACCTGCCTAACCGGAACCTAAAAAATCTGAAAGGAAGCAATTATACCCTGGAACCAGACATAAAAGACAGCCATCAGCTCACTGCAGGAGTTTCATGTTTTTCTTCGTAATAAGAGAAGAAAATCCCATCAAAGTAAACTGCTCTAATGTTTCTGAGGTCGAGGACTC
>NC_024314.1:25344111-25360956 GCF_000523025.1 Cynoglossus semilaevis | reverse complement strand
TGTACAGGAGACTGTCGTGATGTTCAAGTGTGTACTGCGCCAAAGAAGTATTTTAAGGGCTAGGAATAAAAGTCAATACTGTACAAATACGATACGACCTGAGCCTTCGTCTCCACCAAGGATGGGAAGTTTCCGGATTTGTAACAGGTTTTCATTGTGTTTTGTCAAATTGTTTATGAGGATTAAAAACCCTGATTAAAATATGTATGTATGTATGTATATATCTATATGTACATATAGATATATACATATACATATACATATATATACATATATACATATGAATATATGTATGTACTGTATATATGTATGTATATATGAATATATGTATGTACTGTATATATGTATGTATATATGTATGGATACATGAATGTGTGGTATGTATGTATGTACAGTATATATGTATGTATATATGTATATATATGTATATGTATATGTATATATCTATATGTATATATAGATATATACATACATATATTCATATGTATATATGTATGGATACATGAATGAGTGTATGTATGTATGTATGTGCATATGTTTATATATATATACTGTTCAACTGCCTTGTGTAATGTAATTTAATTATTAAAATCTGACATTAGAATGCATAACATTTGTCTGAGAACTTTCTGACTACGTTGACACATACGTAGCAACTGCTTCAAAATTAAAGGAAATTTAATATAAAAAAATCTGATACTCTCACAAAAAAGGGAAAATAGCGAAGTGATTTTTTTTTGCCACAAAACAAACATTTTAATTCATTTGTTTTGCTCTCTCTCTCTCACAACACACTCCATGCCCCTGAGGGGCATGACCTCTCCAACACACACACTCACAGACACACACCTTGGAAACCACTATGGTGGTGCATCAAGTCTGTGTGTTGGTGCAACAAATAACCATTCTGTAAATGTGGAACACTGTGGTGCTGTGTGTTCCCGGCTAAATTTATGAAGCGACAGGACGCGTTGCCCCCACAGACGATAAGAGGAGGATTTAACAAACGAGAGAGAGAGAGAGAGAGAGAGGGGGGAAGAAAGGAGGAGAGAAAAAAAAATTATCATCTGACTTTGATTTACAACAGGAACGGAGAGCAGAATGGATGTGAGGCCGTGGAGCTGAGACCCTCCCCCATCTGCTGTCCTGTAGGACAGAGGCAGAGCCGCCATCTGCGCCTGAATCTGGTCGTACGTGTATATTTGGTCTGGCCAGGAAAAACAGGCCCGAGAACGTGCAATCCTCTGTCACGAACAGGCTACATCTCTCAGTTTCATTTCTCATTTTCACTCCTCAAACTGTTCCATTAGATCCATGTGACGTTATTCTGTTCAACTCTGTGCAGAACAGGCTCAAAAACAAGACAGGAGGAGGACAACGTGACAACTACAGTCGCTGACCTACTGACGATGACGATGGATGGATGAAGAAAGGACAATGACTCTGCTAGAACTGAAAGCTACAAAGTTTCGGATTTTTATGACCTGATGTCAGACTATTATCCTGACATATATATATATATATATATATATATATGATGTAATAAAACAAAGAAGCAAGAGCTCCTCCAAAGGAATCTGAATGTGAAAAGCCACCTTTCTACACCTGTAGAATCCCATCCTATCTCCCGCCTCCTTCACCGCCTCTTAAACATGGCCAAACATCATTGGATGGAAAAGGTATTGATATGAATGATTTTTATTTTGCACATCCATTGGTGCATCTTTCAGTCAATCAGAGAGAAAAAGACCTGGATATTCCAGAGACAGGTGGTAAGACATGTCCTGTGTCCATGATTCACACCAGATGTAATTACCAGCCTGACATTTCCCTCAGTAATTGGGTTACCAACGACTTCATTTTGAGGCAAAGGTCATTTTCTGGGACGAGTCAAAGTCGTCGGTCGGCCGTATTTTTTAAATGGACTGATAAAAGATGACTTTGCTGAATGAAAGGGAAAAGAAAAGACGAGTCACCCTGGTGTGGAGGTGATATTTACATGAGATTTACATCTTCATTGATAAGAAGACCTGGGAAAAACCTCAGCACCTGTGGAAACAACGCGTGTCATCTGCAGCTTCAAAGGTTATATTACGCTCAGCTAACGCTAACGCTAACTCCATCAGTTAGCAGCTAAATCAAAGCGTCTTTTCTGCGAGGTCTTAGTGAAGTAAGATGGCATTTATTGCAACTGAACATTTCCTCTCACCTGCCCTGACTTCATTTATACGGACACTAGGGCTGTCAATGAGTTGGAAATTTTAATCAGATTAATTGATTGATCACTTTTAATCGTGATTAATCAAAATCAAAATGTAATCACGATTAATCGCAATCAAATGATGGAATTATTGTTGTGAAAAATTGTTAAAAATAATGTGAAAAAGTACTGTATAACAGAAAATTATATTTGAATTTTCTCATTATCTTGATACACGGACTGAGATAAAAAAAGAAGGCCTGAGCTTTTAATTTGGTTCAACATTATTAATTAGCCGTTGATATTTTTTCTTCATTTATATTTATATTTATATCATTAAAATCTATGATATTTAGTCTTTAAAAAAGTGTGAATACTCAAAATGTTTTATACAGTATTAAGATTTATACGTATTAACATTTTAAGGCACACAAATAAATGAATTTGCTTTAACCTCCATACTTTAAAACTGACAATAACACCAAAAAAAAAAAAAAACAAATAATAAAAAACATGAAGCTAAATGAAAGGAAAATAAGGGGCGCGGACAAAATGAAAAGCACTATTGGACTAAGTTGTATGTGTGTAAGTTTCGTAAGTTGAACTAAAATTAAGTAAGGCAACATTTTACAAAAATTCCCCACCCACTGAGTGTTGTTATATCTATACAGTAGGTACTATACGTACTATAAATATACAATACAAATCCTGGTTAAAAAAAAAAGGTAAATTAACTTTCAGTATCTTGTTTTTACTGAGTTTTAAACAGTCAGGTTACAACAAGCTGACCGCTAACCGCTAACTGCTATAGAGTGGTAACAAGGAAGTGTCTGTGGCATTTAGAGCAATTTTGCCACTTGCTCACTTTCTGCAATTAACTAATCAGGTCAGATACGAAGAGAGCTGGCCCCTAGGTGTTTCCTAGCAACCACATTACTGAGGCTGTCCTGCAGTGTGTGTGTGTGTGTGTGTGTGTGTGTAAAGGTGAGAGTTACTGCAGCAATAAAACTGTCTCTCAGCCGTAAGTGATTGGTGACTTTCTTTTCTTTGCTATGCCAATATAGTGGAAGGCACGGAGCGTCTTTGTTTGAGCAGGCGAGGCTTTTATTACAGCGGGGAGATTGGCAGCTGCTGCAGCGTCTCTCTGACAGTGTACCCCTGCTTCACACCGGCGTCTCTGCAGCGTCTTTAGCCCTGAACTATATGGATGTTTGATGTGCTCAAAACATTGTCAATACGCTAGGCTACGTTTACTGTGCTGTCACCGCTGCAGCCACACGAGCATAAGTGGTTAACAGTGCACAGATGCAGAATCCTTGGAAAAGCCAGTAAACACAATTTCCAGGAGGCAAACAGAGCCACGGATACGCATATTTAGATTCACCTATTATCTGTTATCCTGTTATCAGAGATCCACACCAGGGGGCATATCACTTTTCATGAACACAGTTTAAGCCCAGCTGTTGAAAGCAGTGTTATTATGTCGACTCATCAATTAAATCCCCATAAAATAACGTCATTTTACGTTACATTGCACAAAGGCATTGTTTACCACACAAGTAATGGAGGCCACAACCCCCACCCCCTCAACAACACTTCTTATTAATATTTTTTATATCATTATAAAAACCTGACAGTTTAATCACACACTGGATGATTTTACCTTTATACTAATTTAATGCCCAAGTCTGGATCATTCACTTTGAGCAGGCGTCACAACAAAATGTTAATGCAAAAGCCGGCGTCTTGTAAAAGCAGCCGAGCGGCCGATGTTCGTAATGATGCAATACGCCGAATCCTGCGTCTCCGGAGCCTCGGCGGCGCATAATTATGCCGATCAACCTCAGATTAATGGACAATTAAGGTTGTTGTTTATTGCACATTAACAATATGGCCGTACGGGCCGTTGAGCATGGCAGCTTCGAGGTGTAGAGTGGCACTATTTAAGAAAGGTGTAAGAAATAATTACATTTTTTAAGGGTTAAATTTAGCTGATGCTAAGCCAGCTCATTGCCGCAGGTTTTATTTACATAAATTGTAATCATCTGCCATGCTCAAAATATCATTACAAAGGCACTGCAACATGATCTAGTTGCTTGCTTTTTTAAGTAGAACTATTGAGTTTAAGAAAAGCAGCTTTCTGCTGACAATATTGCTAATGCTGTGAAAGAGTTCATAAAAATGGAACCGAAAGTAGTCATCCTGTGACGGAGGAGGGGTTTTCAAAAGCAGTTCTGTCCCTTCCTGGCCGGCCGTTAGGTCTTCGCACTACGACAATGTTACAATATTACTATCATTGTAAGCTGTGAACAACACTGTCAACTTCATTAGCCGCTGACGACTTCATTAGGCGGCGCCGTAAGCTCGTTCATTAGCGTGAGGGGTTGGATGGTGAAAGTGACTTGGAACAAAGCTCCACTTTGATCAAACTCACTGGTCCCCAGGGGAAGGCTGCCTCTTTGTCACCATGAAATCTTGACAACAAAACCCCCAGCAGTCGCTCCTTCTCTACTTTGCACATCGCGTAAAATGTGAAGGCACACATTTGAGTCAGACGAGTCTTCAGGGGTGTGTGTGTGTGTGTGTGTGTGTCAGCCTGTTAGTGAGAGTGTTTGTTAGCTGGAAGAGCATAAGTGTGTGTGTGTATGTGTGTGTGTATGTGAACTGACAAATCTGAAGTTGCTTTGGATCTCCCTTCAGCGCTGGCTCCCACCAGCAACTCTCTGTTTTGTAGATTACAGCGGCTGTTATATTTAGAAGCTTCTTTAAGATCTGATTGATCCTGCCTGCAGTAACGGACTGAGCCACTTAAAGCCCTTAAATTTTTTCACCCAACATCTCCCTTTTATCTTAACTTTTTTATCCTAAGGTTAGAACTTTCTTACAATGAAAGAAAAAACTTAAATCTGAGCTTTGGCGCAGCTCGCACAATCGTATGAAACGGGAGAAAGGACTGGAAAAACATAGTAAACACATCTCATCTACGGGCAAATTCAGAACGTCCAATCATCATATGGAAGCACAGCAAATGTTTAAATGTAAAACATAATAAAAACTATAAAAATTAAGTCATAAAATAAATAGATTTGAATTATATGTATTATACATACACATATATCTACATATATACATATATATCTGTTCATATATACATACATATGTAAACATATATACATACATACACATATATATTGCTAAATACATATACACATACATATACACATATATACTGCTAAATACTATATATGTGTATATATACTGTATATACACATGTATGAGTATAAACATATTTAGTTATATATTGCTATATCATTACTGTATATTTCTTTATATTGACTGTCTGCCTATAATGTATATTGAAATAAATTGAGGACAAATATCGAAATGAATGTGTAAATTAATAGTAAAATTAATCAGATTTAAATATTTAAGGCACTTTATATCCAACAATTCCAACCTTCAGCCACTTTCTTCAAAAAACACAGTCAAGAACCATCTTGTTATTTGCACACACTGCTGGAAGACGCTTCACTGAAGCTCTGCCAGCTGTAAATACTGTACAACCTCAATACCTAGCATGTATTTTTTGAGGCTTCAGCTTCAGCTTCAGCTCAAACCCTCAACTTATGTCAAAGTGTATTTTTTGAGGCTTCAGCTTCAGCTCAAACCCTCATAACCGACTTATGTCAGAAAAACATCTATGGCATTTTTTGAAAGTTTTAATGTATATTTTCAGTATCTACCTGCTTTGGACATCTTGGAGCCTGATGTTCAAGTTCTCTCCATCCTTTAAAAAAACAAACAAACAACAATTTTAAAGTGTTCATTCCAGGCCACTAGAAAGCAGACCAATTATAAAAAATCCTCATGAAATCAAACACCCAACTTCAGAGCTCTTTAAAGCCCCAGAGAGCCACTATGCTTTGCAGCGCGCACTTTGGTAAGTAAGTGTGGTTAGCAGTAAACGACGTTAATCATGCACCAACTGTGTTGTGGAAACGTTTGAAGTGTTGCTGAGTAAATGCCCGACAGCCCAGAAGAGCCAATAACGGCTCATGTCAATCACAGCTCCTCCACCATACACTCCCGGTTCAGGACCGTGACTCGAATAAGATTTAATTGAATTTATTTTTTCGTATCTCAACTCAAACGGACATACAGCAGGACTGTCACTTCCTGCAATGAAGTTGAAAGAATTATTACGTGGATGGATTTAATCTCCAATGACATGACAGCTGATCTAACGCGCGGCGCTAGCTTCCTGCCTTCAATCATTTGCAATTGTACATTACGGCGTGTACATACACTACAGCGCAATATCAGCAATAGCAAGTGACAACTTCTAAAATGCATTTGTATTATTCACTCACTTCATCGTCTTCATTGATTTTGATCATAAAAGAAAATCACTTTTCCCGCTCAACAAATTCAGAACGCACAATTTCGCATTCTGTCCTTGTTTATGAGCAAAAACGCATGAAAAGTCGCAGTCGGTCGTCGACTTGAACCGTTGGCATTAAAGCTCTTTTACAATGGGTAACCAACAGGGGGCAGTGCACAGGAGAAATGCTTGAGTGACATTCGGATTATGTATGTTCACACATTAATGATTTTGAAAGCATTAAAAAAGTCCAAAATCCTTTTGAAAAACAAAACAAAACAACGCTCCTGGAACTTTTCAATTGAATGCTAATTTGATTGTGTATTCTTTACTGTTGCATTATATTTATCTCTTTGTGCTATTGTTTCATTGCCTCATTGTCTTCTGTAAAAACAAACAAAAAAATTCTCTTCTCCTGGGAGACCTTCATCTGGTTTATTAAAAAAAAACATTTTTTTTATTCCTTATAATGTTCCATGTTTGACTTGCAGTGATTGAATTAGGAAAAACAAGTTCAAGGCCTGCGTCGACATGTAATCCCTCATTGCTCCTCATTATACATCAAATAATCCTATCGGATCACCAGATTAGAATCACGTTTCCCCGATCAGTGGTAGATCCAGAGTGGGATTACTGCGGCCGTACGGAGGATTTTAACGTCTTTACAGTCTACAAATATCATTTATCTCCTGATTGGTCGTTGATACAGATGGAATTATTGTTAATTTTTTTTTCTGGTGCTGAATATCACCGAGTCAAAAGTCAGGGCAATTATGTCAGCTCAAACCCAGCGCCTGATGTGAGATTTGATTCATGTAGACGCTTCACTTTCATAGCAGCGGTGTCCATGGCAACAAAACCCTGCGTGAAATGTACTTGAAATCTGACAGTTGATTGGTGTGAACATCCTGATTTCACAGCCGGAGAGTCTATTACTCTCTGGAGGAGCATCAGCCTCGTCCTAATCAGATTCGTGACCCATCGTGGCGAACGGTCGGAAAGGGATATTCAAAGACAAGGCAGGAGTACGGCAGAGTATGTATTCGTATTTATCTCGTACTTCCAACGCTCCGATCTGATTGGCTCCACTATCGGAGCCTGGGTCTCCCTGGGCGATTTGGCAGCTAACTGAGGAAACCGGTGTCCTGACATATTACAGAACTTGTAAAACATGCTTTCCAACCAACTTGTTCTGTGTAATTAATCATGTGGAAATTAAAGTAAAGGGAGAGGCTTCGACCTGGTCCTCGGAGGGTTCACCTGTGTCCGCAGCACTGGACTATTTTTACATTATTTTCAATTATGGTCTGGAACAGACAGGGATCCCTGAGGAAGGTAGCCTCGTTTTTTTTATTTTTTTTTTTATGCCAAGTTCCTGTCATTGACTCACACTCCTTATTTAGCTGAGCTGTAGAAATGCAGTTGTATGCTGCAGAAAATCTTTCCCCCCTGCTCCTCCTCTTCCTCATCATCCTCCTCCTCCTCCTTTTCAGATCAGAGGCCTGATTTGACAGGAGGTGCAGGATTCCACTTGTTTCACACCCTCTCTCTTTGCTTTAGCACAACGAGCATTTTAGCGCCACACAAAGGTGTTGTTAAAGTGATGACTTAGCCGTAGAGATTTTTTCCGTTTTTTTTGTTCTCTGGTTACTTTTGCGGAACGTTACACACGCAGCTGCAAAAGAACTGGTGTCGACCACGCTCTATTTCACAGAACTACTTTTCGCCTACATGACAAAGTCATCGGCATAGGTAGAGTCCAGAATAGAGACTTGTCTTGTTATGCACCCAACACTTTGTTTAGTGTGACAGTGCTTTAATTAATACACGCTCTGGGGGCTGCGGGAGTGGACCGAGAGTCTGTGGTGATTGGCAGATAGATTAATATTGTCAGACCTTGGAGATTTATGTCACATTGCACTTGAAGCTATTGTTACTTGTTTCAAGGACAATTTCCCCTACCAGCCCCTCCCCCCGCCCCTTCCCTCTCTACTCCTGCCACCGTTGATGCACTGGAAAAAGAGACAGTCAGGCTTGGACTCGGTATCATTCAAATCAAAGCTGCAGAAAATAAGTGCAGGAGCCCGGGGGGAGACGAGAGTTTGTCTTTGTGCAGAGTGAACTGACACCTCTCTCTGCTGCTACGATGGCTTGTAAGAAAGAAAGAAAAAAAATGGAACGATTCACACCAGTTGTTTTTCTAACTGCCCTCCAACAGTGATCGTCCAATTATAGCCCAGCAACTATGACTGGGAACCGCAGGCTTGTCAGCTTTGGGTTTCTCTGCATTTTGGTGGGGAAAAAAAGAGGAAAAACTTGTACTGTACTTGTATTTGTAGGAGTAGGTTTCATTAGACTGGTTCTGTGAGGATAGAACAGAACTAATAAAACACCACCCAGGTTCAACACACACAGAAATCACTACTCTTTTATGGTCTCAGTGTCTGACCAAAAATAGACCTAAACTTCTTCACATCGTCATACCTAAAATCACTGCTTTTACGAAACCTACCTTCTTTGAAATCTTCACTTATGAAACTGCAACACAATCCTTTTTATTATGAATCCTTTTTAGGGATTATCAACAAGAAAGATGAGGTCCGTGGCCCTGATATGGCACAGTTTAATGTATGTGACAGTTACAGTTGCAGTAAGTGTCCAGTAGGAGAATAATTCAGTGTGGCACTGACTCAAACTCCTCACATGCCAAATGTAGTGAAAATATATTATTCCAATTATACACAGAACAAAAAATAGACATCAGTTGAAAGGTATTAATATAAAGAAACACTGACCCTCATCTTACCCTCGTATAGTTGTTATTAGGACTTAAAACAGTAATAGATACTTTTAAAAACACAAATAAATTAAAATCTGTTGGAAACACAACTATAGCTGCAGATGCTAATTGATGTAATTTTATTTGAATAAGCTGTATTAACAGACGGTTTAGCTTCACTGTTGCGAACTCTCCCCGGTTAAAAATTCCCCTCCAATCAAAACCACGACGCTGCCTTTTAAAGACGTTACAGCCGAGCAGGTTTAGCAACAACCCAACAGGAGTGCAGTTAAGATCATATATCTGGTATTTAAACACAACACATAATACATTTATATTTTTATTTGGCTGCATCCAGAGAGAAAAAAAAAGTGGACTTCATCCCTGATAAGTGAGCGTTTTCTCAGTCCTTGGACATCCTTCATGTTTTCATTTGTTCCTCGTGCGTTTTTAAGGTCAGGGTGTAAATCAAATCACAGACGTGCCTGAGAGCCAGTGGTACTTTACAGCTAGCACAGCTTTAACTCTACCAGGGGCCATCTTTCACTTCCTAGACTGCACATTTTATTCCATATTTTCCCCTTCACCTCGCACTGCTCCCATACGGCTTCCACATCGTTTGTGCTCTGCCTCGACTCTGCCTTGGGCTCAACTTTGGAATGAGTCTGTCTCTCGGAGCTGATTGGCAGCTGGGTTACAGCCGCAGACAGCCTCCGACTTCCCGCGCCGTGCTATTGTCTTATAAGTTGCATATTAATACATATGATGAAATAAAAATAACTCTGAGTGCAACGCGAGGTTACGAAAAGTAACTTTGGCAAAAGAAATCCAGACACGATGCTGGTCAGGCCATTAAAGCAGATCACACACACACACACACACTCGAGGGGCCCACCCTGCCCCCCCCCACATGCTCTCAGTCTCTCTTCTCACAGAGACATAATCAAGGAGTCGTCACCTTGTCTGTTAAAAAACAAAAACAATCATAACCAGTGTAATATATTCTGCTTCTGTGCAGTATATCCACAGTTGCAGCAGCTGTCACACAGATCATCTCAGATCTCAGATCAGTGTTTTTTTTTCCTTCTCTATATATCACTGTGCATACACTTCATAATATATTTCCATTAATACAATAATAATACATTTATTTATATATATTTCTTTTTTCCTCGCGTGTCCTTCTCTGTCACTTCTTCTTCTTTTTTTATTGATGCAACGTGTCAATTTCCCCAGTGAGGGATCAATAAGGTTTAATCTAATCTAATCTAATCCAATCAACTTCATGTCCAATCAGAGCTGAGATCAACGGAAATCTATGCACGTTTAAACATCAGGAAAGAGCAAACCTGCGCTGTCAAAAACGAAAAAACTAATTAAATTAAAAACATGTTTGTGATGTCCTAATGGGGCCGCCAGCCACAGGTTGGGAACGAGACTCTTTATAAACTAGAGAGAATATGAAGAAAAATAAAGGATGAAGTCAATGTAATTGTAGCAGTAGTTTACAGTATACAATTTATACATTAAAGTGTCAAAGTGGTAAGTATACAAATGTTGAAAAGTATTGCAGTTTTACCTTATAAAGTAGTTGACGCCGCCTGTGACACTTTGACGTTTTTAAATATCTCGTTTGACGTTTCTTTATTTTGGCATTTTCTCAACATTTCTTGCCCTCTGTGTCACATTAGAATCACATCAACACTCAGCCCCCGTCGCTCACAAAGCTGACGTCAATCTGGGTCGAAGTCGTCGCGCTGGTACTTTCCCCGGGAACAATGTCAGACGACCTTCCCTTATGGTCTCGGCGTTCCGTCCATTCCATCCTTCGGGAACTGATAGAAATACGCCCTCCGAGCTTTAGTGCCACATTTGTTATTATTACCTAATTACAAACTACATGTTTAACAGTCCACTGGGCCGTGGGTGATTAAAAACTGCTTAATTTAAAGTGACTGCCAGTTAATAAGGTTTGCCACATTCTTGCACACTGCTGCATTGTGGGTTTTTCCAAGCGAATACACGGAATATACTCTGGGAAAATATCTGAACACGGTCTGCACTTGAATATCACAGATGACTGAGGAGTGGAGTATTTTACCTCTCTCAGTCATGAGCAGTGACTTCTTATTCAGACCTGGTCCAGGTTTCGGCAGACCAGGTCTGATCTGGTACTTCTGATACTTCAGACTGTAAAATGTTTAGTCCCTATATAAAAAAAAAATAAAAAAAATCAAAGCCCACAAAAATACTTCTGATACTTCAGACTGTAAAATGTATAGTCCCTATAAAAAAAAAATTAAAAAAAATCAAAGCCCACAAAAAGAATTTACCAGTGTAAATACTGCGAACCCAGCAGTTCCACTCTTCAGGCCCTAAATGTAGGAAGTGACCCATCACAAATGCTAACACTCGAGCTAATTAAGTTCTTAAATTGTTCTAAACTTTTGACCTAATGCTTAAATTCAGCGGTCACTACTCCACGCATTCACCCTCAAAATCCAACTTCACGCAGTTTAGGAAAAAAGATCCCTCAAAATCCAACTTCACGCAGTTTATGAAAAAGGAAATGATGACGATCACAATCCAAAGAAGTAACAAATATTTCTAATTACCAAGCAGTACTTCAAACGTGCAGTATTTCCCATTATCAGAAAAGGAATTAAATAAGATATGCGTCTTTAAATGAGACTGGACGCAATAACCGCCAAGACATTAGGACAGAGTTTAGCCAAGTGTAAAATGATATTCACAGCCCGGCGAATTAATGAAGAGCAAAGTAGCAGATAAAGAAGAATGTCCGTTTAAGGGACACCTTCAGGACAGACGCTGGTCTGCCAAGGACAACATAGAGAAAGGTGACACCAAATCATTCAATGAGATGAGACCGGAAGACTACGAGGGACGAGCCGGAGAACAGCGTCTCCGCTGTAGGTGTGGGAATGTTCAAGAAAGACACGTGGAACCATGGAGCAAAAAAAAGTGTATCGCGGTGTGAAGACGTATTCATACGCTCTGCTCGTCAACTAGTTCCTGTGAGAACAAGTTTTATCGCCGTACATTGGAATGATGGAACAACATTTTCTTAATGAATTTATGGGAGAGATAGTGACAAAAACATGAAACACTGTAGGTTGTCGGACGTCATACACTGACAACTGTATTTTTTTACAATATACTGTAGGGTATTATATTTTGAAAAACAAACAAAACTATAATTTTTGATTCAAATGCAGTTTTTCTACTAGCTAGGATAAGCCACCAGGTAACATCAGGCCACGAAGCTGCCACCACAGAGACGGGACCATTTCAAAGCGAACACCAAGAGTCTGAAAATGAAAGTACGTAATAAAAAGTATTTTATATTTTTTATATGTAACATTTAAATAACGTGTGGAACTCATCACTGTGTTTGGTTAAGCGCTCATACACACACACACGGACACACACTCCTGCTGTTTCATTGGGGAAAAAAAAAAACTGTCTTGCATAAAACAGGACCCCTGCCCTGGTATTGTGGAAATTGCTTCATTATAAAATGAACTGCTGTGCGTGAAGGAGTTCAGGAAATATAAAAAAAGAAAGTGTTAGACCTGAGGGCTGCTTGAACTGTCACCATAAATGTCAGGGAAACTTTAGATAAAATGAAAGCAGAATGCAACCACTCACTTTTATTATGAATGTAAGGCTGCCTCCAGCAGAGCTCGGATGTGCCAAACACAGACAGTATATAAGACGGACGGGATATAAAAGAGTCCCAGTGTATGAAAAGTGCAGTCTGGGAAGTGGAGTGTAGGACGCCGGCGATGACTCCACTGAAATGTTGCCACGTTAGGTTTTCAATTACAGAAAATGAGACCATAAAGCAGCGTAAATGTGAACAAACACTGTGGGAACGCAAATCCTGTTGTTTCAGAAGCACTTTTTTTTCCCAACAAATACTCAGACATCGTGCAGTTTATTGTACCATTCTGTCTCTGCATCCGTACAGGAGGGACGCTAAGCTGTTGTGTACTGCGATCCTCTCATAATACGAGCGATTGTGGAGAAAAGGAGAAAAAAAATATGAGTCGTTAAAAAATGATTCACTTTTCTTCACATCTCTGTAAACGGGAAACCGCAGTTCGTGCACCAACGACGGATCAATCGTACGTTAAACTTTGTAACGCATCAAAGCCACGTCATCCCAGACGTTGACAGAAGAGTCAGATCAATAAAATAATATATCATTATTATTGTGTTTCATTGGATAATTTCATTGTGCTAAACAATAACAACTGTGCCATAATTTTTCAAACACTGTTAGCTTGTTTTAGCTCACATGCTAATGGCACTAACATCTATTTTTAATTCTCAAATGTTGCTTTAGAAATACTGTACATCATGAGAACAATAAAACATGATCAGATCCCAATCATGTAGTGCATCAGTACTAAAATAAAATCACAAACACATTGTGTTAGCTCAGGTTAGCGTTGCTAAGCTAATGGGTGATTGTATCTGCACCTAGCTGCATTTAGTCATGACTACATTGTCTCACATTATCAGAATGATAAACATTAACACTCTCTCAGCCAATAATGAATCAGCTCCCATGATACATAGTCATAGCCAAGTTGTTCCTGGTAATTTGCGACACCTCGGTCTGTTTCCAGTACAAAAAGCCTTTTGCAACTCTAGGGGGAGCCGAATGTGTTTCGCGGCTGACGCGCCCAAGGACGGCCCTCCTATTGCCTTTTGTAGCTGTGCGTTGTGAAGCTGCCTTTGCTGCTTGGCAGGTGAGAGTGTGTGTGCAGCCAAGTCCCACTGTGAATGACCTCCACATCCTTGACCTGGCCAGAGCTGCCATCCCTGTAATGGCTATTATATCTCAGCCCGCCGCTCTCCGACTGTGCCACTCCTTCTCCCGCTATCTCTCTCTCTCATCCCAATCTTTTTTCTCCCCAAATTACTGTGTAACAACGGGCGGATGACAAAGAATTACAGGCTTTTCTTTTTTTATGCCGAGCGTGTCCGTTTTCACTGTAATGCGCAGACTGTTATTTAAAGAAACAGAGTCGAGTTCGAGACATCTGATCTTCTCACTCCGTGAAGTATCCAATGAGAATTGCTGCAGTGTTAATGGAGTTATTGCACTGAAGGGTACAGCGGCGGCTTAGCCAAACAGTGGAGCCACACAGCCGCCCCCAGGCAGTCACATCAAGGCAAATAATACATTTATGAAACATTTTGTGCTGTACGGTACATTAGACAATTCTGTTTCCCTACCCGCTGTGTGAATCTCACAAAATAATATCAGTCACAGCAACAAGAGCAGGAAAAGAAATACTGCCTTCTGCAAAGCAAAGAAGTGACATCAATGCAAATGCATTTAAGTGACCACTGAAGACGACTGAGCAGAGACAGAAAAATCAGCCACTGAAGACGACTGAGCAGAGACAGAGTGACTGTTGTCTGATTTCTTTTCCCTTCAAAAAAATAAAATTAGTCAAAAAAAAAAAAGACACTCAATTTGATACTGTGTTTAAATAAACAGGATTTCAGGTAATTAACCCACATCAGCTCACTCTAATTTAATTGCATTCAAATTGTAAATAAACAGGATTTCAGGTAATTAACCACATCAGCTCACTCTAATTTAATTATTGCGTTTGAATGCATCTGATCACACTGTAATCCTGTCATCCAGTTCTTTTAACACATTCTTAAACCCAGACCTAGATTTCCCGCAGCTCCTTCTTCAGCTCCTTCCTTGACAGTTATCTATCAATAAAGCCTTCGGCCATGACATCAATATAAATGTGTCATCACTGAATGACCTTTAGTGTTCATCAGGCGTAGCTCTCTCTCCTATAGTACAGACGCACGGAGCTTTTCTGAACGCCTCACTGATCCACTGAGTGACAGCATTTTTAGGTGCGGCCTGTTTGACAGACAGCGCCGACTGTGTTATTCAAAATATGGCGAAGAAAACACAGTCAGTAGAAAGACTGAACTGTTACTAGAAATCAGAAACACCAACTAAATGAACACTTCCTGTATACACCAGTGGTTACACCCCCCCCATCGCCCCTCTGACCCACACCCCCGTGACTAAAGTACTACTGAGAACCTGACAACATGTATATTTGTATCTGTACAAACCACTGTATGAGTTACTGCCACCTAGTGACTGGAGGCTTGTTATCATCCAATCTTTACATCAGTTGTACACTTATATCCAGCCGTGCCATATTCCATTGGAAGCCCCTCTCACCCCCTCGGCACCTCACCGCGCCCTCCTGGGGGGGCCTGTCCCACTGTTTGAAGTACTGGTATACACACACATACAGTGACAGCCGACTCCTCAGAACCTCCAGTCCAAACCTAAAATGTACGACAAAGTCTAAAGGAACTCCAGAACGCACCACGCAATGTGGCTTTATCTGCATCAGTTATGATTAATTGTGATTAATCTACAGTATCCTGCGATTAATCAAACCAAAAAAGGTAACTGTTTCAACTCAAATATACTTTACTCTTCATTGCTTTTCCAGACATTCTTACAAAAGTATATTATAAAAATATTGCTCATGACTTCATGCTTAATAAATACAAAACAAAATGGAAATGTGTCAAAATATCAAGTTTTTTTTCCCACTCCTCTCTTGACTCTTCGTACAATGAAAATCTGAATCCCACTTCCTGCAGGAAACGGGGGCAAAAAGGTAGTTTGAGCTCTGATTTATGGTCGACGCCTGGAAACGTGTTTGATTTATGGTTTTCGTCTGGGTTTTGACTGAAAACGTCTCAGACCAAATATATCGGGCTGCACTCGTACTGGACATAACTATTATTATTTTGTGTCGTGAAGACGGGTTTCAAAGTGGAAGATTAAACTCCGCCCCGGTTTGATTTTTCAATGTGGAAAAGTTTCTTTTTTTTTTTTTGGGAACCTGCCTGTGCGGTGAACAATGACACCATCACACAGATGTTCAAAACAGAAGCCTTTCACATCTCTATACACTGTCTGTTCAGCATCAAGCACCTCTGACCATCGGCGCCCTCTACACTCTCAAGTGTACACATCGCTCCCTCGTTCTAAAAAGGGGCTAAATGATACGCTTTTAAGGAATATAATTATTCTCAAAAGCACACAGATGAAGAGCGGCAGAGTGCCTCTGTGTCTTGACCTTAGCTGTTAATTTACATAATAGAATTTCAAACCATCAGGCGAGTATTGAGGCAAAGAAAAGCAACCGAGTGTGTGTAAATGGTCCACAGTCGGTAATATATTAGAGAGTGCGGACGCGGTTGACTGCGAGGTTAATGTGTCAGGCTGAATAAAGTACACAGAGAGAAGACATAAAGATGGTCAAAGGGTCACGAAAGAGTTCCCTAATTTTTCACTGGAATCCAAACAAGGTTTTTGTTCTCCAAACCTTGACTCTTACATAATTCATACTGCGTATATTACCATCAAATGTAAAATGTATACCACACTTC